>NW_024884822.1:7307249-7350384 GCF_019232065.1 Centrocercus urophasianus | reverse complement strand
TCCTTCCCAGTGTGACCAGACCAGCAGCCAGCCACTGGTTTGCTACTTGTTGCTGTGAACAAACAGCTCAGCTTTTCACCACATCTTCAGCTGCGAAGGTAAAAATAGAGCAGTAACTCTCAGCCTGCACCTCATCACACTGCTTGCTTTGTATTCTAATGTCAGCCTCTCCAGCTCAGAACTTGCATTGTTTCCTGAATTCTATTGTTTCGGTTTTACTTCGGCCAAGCATGCATCATCTTCTGCTAACCTCAAATACCATTTTAAAATTAGATAGGTTTGGTGGTGGCACGCCTTTCAGTTTATGCCAGGAAGGAAGGAAGGAGCCAACCAGGAAGGGCATTGCTGCGTGCACTTCTAGCGATGTATCTCGTGTCACTGCCCTGCAAAAACAAAACTTGCTCTTGTTTGAGAATTGTTCTTCTGTGAGGATCCTCTGCAGTGCACTACAAGGAATTATTCAACATAATTCTGGCAAGACAGGTTGCTAATTAAATATTAACCTGATCAAATCATGAATTCATCTGAAATACAAATTTTAACACTGTTAAGAGGTTTTTTTTGTGAAAAATATGCTAATTCTGAGAACAGCTCCAGTCAAACCTTGTTAATTATATCCTCAACAGCAGCACAAACAATTACTGTATCTCTGTCATTCTCACAGAAAACTTGATAGGAATTGCTAGAGTGAGGTATTCCATCAGAACGTGGTGAATTTACAGAACATGCTCACTGGAGAACATTTATTAGTATAACTGGGAATCATCATCAAAACAAAACTCACCGCTTCTGGTAAATGCAAGCAAGGCATTATGCCTGCAGTTTTTGCTTACTTGTAGCATTTCTTAATTCACAACATATCTCACAGTTAATTATGGAAGCGACAAACCAGTGCAGCAGAGATGTAAAATGGCCAGCTGCCATTTCAACACACCTGCACTTCATATTAATGAACCCACGTATCTCAGATTGTTGCCTTACAAACCGTACACGTGGGAATCACTTCATCCACACCACACATAAGGGGAGGCATGTTTCCCCATTTATTCATGCTGCAGATAAAATTATTTAGCAGACTATAAACTAAGTTTGTTACATAAAAGCCTGAGTCCCCCTTGAGAGATTTTCAAGTCACTGAGAAGATCCATAGGCCTTATAACCAAAAGCCAAGTCAACAAGACTAAAGCCTTTGGTTTAGAAGAATTTTGTGTTAAGGTATTTGAACAAAATTCCCAATCTGAAACAAAAACATGGGGGGGGGTGGGGGGGGGAGGGGCTAAAAAGGGAAAAAAAAAATTGCTGCTAACACAAGAATTGAAGGGAATTCTTTCTGGGAAAGACGTGCTGTCCAGAGGTTATCACAAAAGGCAGGTTAGGACTTCTGTTTCTCTGACTTCACTTTTCCATGTCAGTGTGCAAACTACTGTCATTTAATGATGGCATCCTTTGTTTCCAAAGGAGAGAGATGAAAACTTTCCCACGGCTCTTCCAAAGGCTGCAGGCATCATAGTAGTAAATGTTACAATTCTAGTTCTGGGCAATGTGCAGTAGGGCCCTGTGTGAGCAAACAGATGGAAGCTTAGTCCTACCTGAGACAGAACTGCAGGTTGTCTTCTCACACCATTTAAGAATACTGGCTCAGTAGTGCACATAAAAAGCAAAAAGCAATAAATCTTCCTCCAAATTTAGAAGTATCCAAGGTCTTCCAAGTCCATCTGTTACAGCACAGAAACTCGTGCTTTCTTAGCTTCAGACATCCAACAAAATATCAGCCCAAAGCATGCCTACAACCCAGCATAACCACCAATGCACTTGTCTGCACACACAAGACAGTCTTACCTACCTGCAGTATAAATATCACTGAACATTCTCTTTAGCAGGAGGTCTGCTTTGTAACGGTAGTTGGGCCTTAGCAGAACTGTTCCAGTTTACTCCCTTCCTATTCCCAAAAACTCGAGGATGCTGCCAGGAAAGGAACAGAGCAGGGCCTCTGTCTGCAGGGACTGCCATCTCTGCACAGAAAACTGAAGCAGTGGCTGCTTTGTTCTGCCATCAGATTCCTCCAGAGACATCGCTCTGTATAAGCAACCCATGAGCAAATTTCCTTGCTACTAACTGAAGAACTGAGTTGATTGTGGCAGTGTGTACTGAGCAGCATCTGCCTGTGAACAGCTGGCTCCATACAGCAAAGTTGGGGGCTACTGCCTGCTGCTTACAGTAATAATGTTCCTCAAATACCTAAAAATCACATTTAACTCACTGAAAGAAAGTTCAGAAATGCTTGGCAGGAATATACTCCATACACAAACCAGTACCGGGTACGTGCTTAAAGTGACAAGGATTGTCTTGAAAAACAACACTTTGCTAAACAGACAACTTAATGCTTTCACATGCATATCAAGGCATCAGAGATCACTAAGCAAACTGGTCCTGGCTCATGAGTCAAAAGCAGTGAGAGATGGCAATTTTGGTTGAAAAAAAAAAAAGTTCTCTGAAATGTTGGACCAGAGAAAGTCGGTAGACCTTTTTTTGTAATGCCTTGCTGTGTGTGTGAATTGGTATCCTCCAGATCACAACACTGTGTTCAAAGTTACTAAGGCACGCAGTGAGTGTGAACTGCATCTACACAGCCCATCACACAAGCAAAATCAACACTTCTCACTGGCACGAAAAGAACCAGAACTAATGCAAAACCAAAAAGTGTTCTCATGGTGCTGTGCTCAGAGGATTTAATTTCAGTTTTCACCACTCACCAAAATTAACTCCGAGGAAGAAAAACACGATCAAAAACAATTTTTATCTAGTTCCATATGTTATAGTGTAATGCTATAATGGGATGGAAAGTGCTGCAATAATAGCAGGGTGGCAAAGCCTTTGGCTGCAACAAATGAGAATGAGCCCAAATACAGTAGCCATGAGTGGAGAAATGAAGGAAAAGAACCGCTTACCTTTGTAAGGCCTCAGGTAGGCAGGGATCTCCAGCAAAAGATTTCCTCACCTCCACTGCCAACACTTAACTGAGGTCTGGGAAGGGGATTGACCCTGGCTCCATCCCTTCCGGTCATTCAGCTACATTGCATGCACCTGAGCTCCCCTGGGTTGGTCCTGCCTTCCCACCAGGTGCTCAATCACTGCTTCAGGCTTTGCATTTCCACTACATATAGATACAAAGAGGACTGAGAACTTTTCAAAGTTCTCAAATTCTGTGAGGGACCCCAAACAGAATAGTACCACACTGTGGTTTCCCAAGTGCCCTAAACAAGACAACTGAGAGAGCTTCCTTTAGTAATAATCACATCCAAATTAATAAGCACTCACAATGAAAAAACTTCTGACAAGCCATACGAAAAGTCAGCAAATTAGAGTTTAGGTGTCGTGAAAGCAGGCAATACCTGATAGCACTAATGAAATCACCAAGTTTCAGAATGACCTTCTCTCCATCTTAGGGAGATAATAACAATAACACCTTGGGAGCACTGATTCAGCCTCTCTACACCCCTTCAATTTCTATGACTGGGAAGACAGCTGCAAGTATATTCTTATCCCAGAGGCTGTTTTTCATACTGGCAGACTGAATCAGCTTATTTTACGCAGAGGAAGAGATGTCAGTGTTTTTTTCCACATCTACCCTTTCTAAGGCTATTATTTGTCTTAGATTTCCTGTAGGCTAGCAATGTGCATTTTGGACTGTGGCTGAGCAGGCTTTCATTGCGCTGAATAAACAGCAGCTGGAGAACCAGGACAGACAGTAGAAACTGTCTGACACGAACTTGACAGCCAGGAGACTCACTTTAAAATGTACCTTAGCCTTTAGCTCCGTCCTAGATGGGTTTTATCCATCTCCACCCAAACTGAGTTCCTTCACTGATACGGAATGTAGCAGTTCATTTAGTGAAAGCAGCACCCTAGAGAAAGCTGGTGGCTGCCTGTGCTCAACGAACAGTTTGTGCTGAAAGAAAATATTTGAGATTCATGTACTGTGGAAATTCTGAAATTCTACCCCGCAGGCAAACCTCCACCTTCTGGAGTCAGCTTGGAGCATTTATTTATAGTTTCAGGACAAACTGAAACCCAAAAGAGATTTGATATATTATCTTTCCTAGAATGTTCTTCTCAGCAATTCAGAACCAGCCAAGACCGTTGCTAAAAAGGTGATTATTTTCAGTTTGGAACACCCCAGACTTCTGGTATTTCACCTTATTGAGGTGATTTTTTTTTTAGACTCTAATAAATTAAATCTCATTACATAGGCAAATGTTCACAAAGTATTCTGCAGTCTCCAGAGGGGAAAAGCTCTTAATTAATTTACACACCAATCAGGCTTCATCTTGATAAGCACTTGTGAACTCAAACGAGTGTGGGAGTGCCTTGCCTGTGGAAGACACCAGTCGTTCTACCACCATTAGAAAGCCCACACTGCAGGACCAAACTTCAACTCCATCCTACTTGTTAGAAACCATTATCAGACAAAGCACTGATAAGCACATGCTTTCTAGAAGACCACTCTGCACTTGAAAGCAATGTCAAGAAGTCGTTATCACACTGGGAGAGGCCAACCTGTAACTATTTCCTAGCAATACCAACACAGAGAATGGAGAGATACTTCCCTTACCAGCCAATACTATGTCTGGTGCAAAATGCAACAACGTGGAATTCATCATTTGCCAAGCAGACTTCCCATCTCCAGCCTCTTTATTTTTCCAAAGTTTACCAGCAATTTTATGATTATTTTAAAATAGCTGTTTCAAAGGATTGAAAATATACGCATGGAGTCACCAGCAATTCTTTTCTTGTTAAAAAGGCATTAGCTTCTAAGTTTGCATCATCCGAAGCCAATGGGAATTCAAGTGATTAGCACCTTGCAGAACTAATCCCATTACAGCTCAATTCTGCATTTTCTGAAGTGCCCATGGAAATAATTACACTCAACAATCTATAAAACATTTACAACACCATTCCTCAAACTCAGGCACAAGAGATTAGTAGCCCAGATGCCAATGACAAAGCACTGGTCATCAGTGCAATGCTACTCGTATCAAAATCTAGAAAACAAACAGAAATAAATCTGGATCTCCTAGCCACTAAGGATAGCTTCTGAAGAGCAGATATAGTAGGTGGCAACCCTTCACAAGACTCCTTAGACATCTCAAGATCAGGTATTTTAAATTAATGCCGACTCTAGCAACCTCATCTAAGGACGTTCTTTAAAATTCCAGACTTATTCCTTCAGGGAATATCAGATCACAACTGCGAGACAAGTGAAAAGCGATCCTTGTCTGTCTGTGCCATGCTTGGACAGGTCCTCGCCTGGTTATCTTTTTGTCCCAGCTGCAAGGTGGTTTCTGACTTATGTTATGCATTGCATGCGCCTCGGCGGTATCCTTCTCATTAAACACGTCACCCACTCAGTTAGCTTGATTTCTCAGCTGCATGGTGGTTGTCTTTTGACCCTATGAATTGGAAGCAGAGAGCAGAAAGAAATGATGCAATTCCTGGCTAGGTTGATACTCTTATTGCTGCGAAAAAAAATAGAAACAGCAGTGCTGAAGCTGCTGAAAGGTTTTTCCAGAGATATATAAGATTACTCAACAAGCACCAAATCCTCAGCAAGCAACAAATCCACAAAATTAAGTAGTTAGCATTCAACATTCCCTAAAGACAACATCTGCATGTAAGCAGAAAGAATGGATCTTCTTGCAGTCTGATTCAACCAACAGCAGTTCTACAGCCCTCCAGACATCGCCCTTCCAGTTTCTGCTGCACTGCACATTTATCTTGCGGTGCTTTAATGCACTGTTCAGGGCACTCAGCATCTCTCCAGTGGTTACAGCCTCTCACACACCTCCACAAAACCATGCTCAGTGTTCTGACCAGAACAGGACCGCAGAACTTCACACATATACAGTCAGACATGTGCCCACTTCATCAGCATCACCTCCCGAGCCCCAGGAGCTGCAGTCACAAAGGAATATTTATCCACTGAAAGCTCAAAAAAAAGAGGTTAAGGAGAAGCATTGAGTTAAAAGTTTTATTCATTCAACATCTCACATTACAAATATTTAAAAATTATATGCATACTGGTATAAATAGTCATTTGCAAACTATTTAATAACATTAATTTTCACTAGCACTTCAACAAATGAACTCTTTAAAAAAAGTAACTTGTGTTATATAACTTAGAGTAGAACATACAAAAATATGAACTTAAACGTGAAAATGACTTTAATAAAAAATGAATTACCCTTATTTAAAATGCTATAATAAATACTACAACCTCCCCATACACAGTAAAAACTATATGGAAATTCAGCCAAGTAGTACAATTAACTGACATACTTAAATAACTTTTCCTTCTGATAATATGAGCAATACATTGGGGGGAAAAACATATTAGGGATTAGTAAAAACTAGACACCCACTTGCTAAAAGTTTCACTTCCAAAAAATATAACAAAAAAATCTGATGAAAATTATAAAAACTAATTATACTTTAAGATTTAAAAATATAAAAAATAAAACAGTTGAATACAATATTGTCCCAATTCTTACAATGCTATCACAGTAGCTTTAAAATAATAAAATAAAGCAAATGACCAAAACCTTTTATTCCATTTTTTTTTAAAAATAATCTCAAATTTACATTAGTAGAAAGATCGATTTCTGATTCTTTTCTTTAGAAACGCCAGCAAGAAAGAGGATTTACTAGAACAGTAGAAAATGACATTTTTAAATGTCTGCAATTAAAAACAAAGAATTACACTGCAAAGATCTTCCAGAAGTCTGAAATAGGTATTGCACATAACTTGAAGTTAACTTGCCACAATTCATCACATTCAAGTTTTAAATCACCTTTTAACAGAAGGTTTCAACTCCTCTAAAAACAAAAGGGGTGAATTATCAAGTCTTTCCAACAGCATCCTTAGAAAACGCTAAATTCATTCACTGCAAGTTTTAAATTTGCATTCTGCAGAGGTCTGTGTATGGAGAAGTAGATACTATACCAAAAAGCACGGGGCAGTGGGGTTCCTTTACATACAAAATAATCAGAAACACTTTATTTTACATTGCAAAAATAACCATGTAATTACTCTGTAACTACACTGTAAATACATGGCCGGTGCCATGCTAGTGTGATAAAACTACATGCTCATCAACCCCTTGCAAATCGAAGTGATACCCTAAGACCGGTAAACTAATTACATGTTAATTATGTTTGGAGCTACACGGTAACCCCAACTACAAATCCCATGTAATCAGAAGGACGTGCCGTCACTACTTAAGTACAGAGTAATGCCTATAATTGTTTATGCCCTGTAAATCGAAGTGTAACCAAATAATCTGTAAACACGCTTGTCACACAATCACAAGTGAATATTAGTAGAATAACAACTTCTTACATTAGTCATGCATACTAACATTACGCGCCCGCCACCTAGCAGGCTCTCTTTTATTCTTTAAATATAATTTAAAAGAGTAGACACATTTCTGCATCAAACACCTAACACCGATTCTGTATTAATATTAAAAATGGCTAAACATTCACCAAAAACGTCTGCATTTGTGTATCATCTTTAAAAACTCAGTAAGAAGCGGTAGACAATTTTGATGTTTCTTTGCTTTTAAATCCTACGCTATACTTATGCATTTAAATTTCAGGGTCTAAAGACAGTGTCATTTGTCACTTTCATGCTTTTCTTCTTTAATTCTCAACTTTACATATACTATTTCTTAAATTATATGTACACCAAATACCTGGTGCTGGGCTAAGATGTTTAAGCAACATGCTTTCTTTTCTCTGCAGATTCTAAAATAGCATTGCCAGTGCACAACATCCATAATTCAAAATGTATGCAGAGCACTGAAATGTATAAAAAGCAGAATATAAGAAAATAAAATTTATTAAAATTATTTATATTAAAAAATGAAGTATATGAAGATCTCTCAGTAATAAAAGTACAAAAAGCTACTCTTTGCAATATGAAAAATTGAGGTATTGCATAAAGAGATATCCCGTCAGTGAAAAGTGTGCCTAAAAATGCTCACTGTTGGAAAAACAAGATATACAAAAGTAGTGCATAACAAATATACATTATGTGCATGACAAAATAAGTTAGCTACAAAAACACTGTACCGAAATTCAGCAGGTCATGTACAAAGGGAAAATTATTATTCAAAGCTAGTTCTCAAACAGTGTTATTTCTCGTAATGGTAACCCATCTCACCTGTTTACTGGGTAGGATCGGCACAATAGCACACCCCAAGCCACCTACAAGCATTAAAAAAATTAAAGGAACATTCCAACTCTAATTATGTACTTCAGAGAAAAAAAAGTCCCTGACAATCTACACAAGAGCACTCTGCATTTGCATCACTGTTGTCAATATTTTCAGGGATTTCATTAAAAGCAGCTCCCTTTCTATACTTGACTAATAGACAGCAAATGTCTCCATTTTGACCTTTGGAACTCGAGAAGGTTCATTAAAGCCTGTATTGAAAATAAAAACTGCTTCTCATAAAGATAATCTGGGCTGGGGGACAGGATGAGGGGGCCGGCAAACGCTTTCGGCGCAGCAGATGTTTCCCAAGCAGTGCTGAGGCAAGTCTTTGGTCTGAGAGAATCTAGGATGGTACCACGCCAGTCGGGCGGTTTAGAAGATTGCCACTGAACCTGTTTGGTTGCACACTGCTAAAGAGTAGTTTCAGAAGTTGGCCGGGGCTTTAGTTCAAAAGTAAGAAAAAATAATGTTCAGAACTACTCCTTCATTCAGCCATTTCAAACTAAACCCCTGCACCCACTCTTTATCATTCCATTAACATGTACTGTGTTAATGCTTCTCAAGGTAGAATTTGTTTATAATAAAGCAGGCATTAACTTAGCAATGTTGGCACTTCAAATACCTGTGTTTCTCTATTTTTCCATATTAAGTTCTGAAGAAGAGGAATTTTAGCTGGGATTCTTTCTACAAGAAGAGTAAGAAAGGCATATGCATGCTTGCACTGTTTCATGCACAAAACAGTGCAAAACAAGACCTGGAAACTATGGAGGTTCATGCCTTCTGTTACAACTAAGTTAGAGAGTATTCAAAACTAACTTTACATCCATGATGGGAAACCAGTAAGCAGCCGATTTTACTTTGTGTGACACACTGGAATATCAAAACTTCAGTAAAAATCAGTGATATCCTTGAGGTATCTTAAGGTTTTCTAGTTTTTCATGTCAAAATGGAGAGCAAAGGCTGGCCCCTGATGAATGTTAGTACATTAGGATATAGAGTTATATATAGCCATCAAAAATAAAATCTATATATTTATCCTTCAGGAGAGGAAACGCCAGTTAACTAGTTGTCATTACTCTAGCTTTGGTTGGACTTCTAGGGCTGTAACCAGACAATTGAATTCTCTTAAACACAAAGGAAAAAAAAGTGCACTCCCCCCTCAGTAGTAACTTTACTCAACTTTTACATTCAGGAATTCTTAAAATGTAATAATTTTGATGAAAATATAGTAAGCTCTGCCTATCTCATTACTAATTTGGATGTGGGTGGTAGTCAGAGGCAAGGTCAGATAAACACCGAGCAAAAATTTCAGCCTCAAAACCCTGAAAAGATTAAAGAAAGAAAGAAGGAAAGAAAGAAAGAACTATCATTATTAAAACGCTGCTTCAACTTTACTCATGCATTTTTGTTGCTTTAAACATGCTCTTTCCTGTTGATAGGTAAACGCTAACTTCAGCTGTTGCTGGAAAAATCCAAAGTCAAAACAAAACGAGAGGCAAAAACAGGCTTCCCTGGGGAAAAGTGTCAGAACAGACTTATAGTGTTATTGTTACACGGTTATTTTAATAAAAGTATTCTTATGTTCTTTATTAACAATAATTTAATTAAAAAACCAAAATACTCTATTGTTTCAATTCTCTTTTCTTAATATTTTTCTCTCCTCTAAGAAAATGTTGCATGAAATTAAGTGTTCTCTCCCTAGTAAAGACAAGAGAATGCAACTCACTTGCAACATGTTATCAATACGAAAAGGAGTTCCCAATACAGTTTTCAATGACAAGGTTCTACAAAATACCCATATTATAGGTCATTCTTTCATTATACTATTGTTAAATTACAGACTACTACAAAAAGGACATGCTATCTTGAATAAGAGAAAGGGCAGGGTGGGTAGGGACAATCAGGATAACAGAAGAGTGCACTTAATTTGAGGCCTGCATATGAGCGCTGCAGCGATCATTTAGTTCCAGCGGAATGAAATATGTCTTGGGCGATCTCCTCCCTCCTTCACCAGGGGCTTGTGGAATTCCCTGCCAGCGCGTGAATGGATAGCAGCCCAGCAATATTCACAGTAATACTGCAGACAGGTAACATTAGCACAGAAAAATGGAGCAAATTTTCCACCGCAACGGGCCCCCTGACATTCATCACAAAGCTGATCGTCCAAGACATATGGCTTAACTTCCACCTGCGTACAGAAAATGAGAAGAAAGTTTACAATTCTTAATTACAATGCAGATGAAGACAATTCCACAACATATACTATTTGCATTCTAGCAGGGAACAACACAGACAAGAAGTAAATGCCAAAACTCATAGGCGCTTAATGCGAGAACAATCTTGTTCCCGCTGCATTCCTTGATCCTTCAAAAACCACCACAGAATCCAATGCTCAGCATCAACAGTTTCACATAAGCTGTCATTTGCTTGCAGAAAGGAACAATCAACATGTGGCTGTAGAACTGATACACACAGATTCACATCAGAACGCTGGAGAATTCTGGGGATTTATTTTTAAGCAGCGTGATGCACAACCAAGCTCAGGTAGGAACGTCAACTGTTTACACAACACTGCGTGCAGATTAAAAGCAATTTGCAAATTTCAATGTCTGAATCCCCGGCTTTAAAAAAAAAAATCATTATCTTCAATAAACAGCACATCTCTGTTCTCTTTTTCTGTGGCTTCGTCCACTCAGCAGAAAGAGACCCACCTACTCTTGCTGGTATCAAATACGAGGCTTAAAATGGGACTGATGACCATCTACTTAGTTGGCATGAAGGGCCAGATGAGCAGCAGACAAGAAAGAAGAAACATTTAAGTTCTTAATTGATAATGACTCACAGGAACTTACCAGCTGGTGCTACAAGGATACATCTACGCTTCAACATCTGCAGGCTACTAGCTTTTAATCTAGGCATTTGCATACCAAGAACAAACCCCTGCCCACAGTGCAGAATGCTGACTGTGTGACAGGAAGGCGAAGCTCGCTGCTCTCAGTATACAAGCTGGCTGGAGTACAGCTCGTTTAGACATGCCTACGTGTTCAAATAGCATTGCCATCCCTTACAGGCTGGGTTTCACCTCATAACCAATAACCACCTCTGCTCCTGTTCCTTCACTCCCTAGGACTATGAAAGGTCCATCAGAAGCACAACAACAAACCTTAAACCTCACCTTAAAGAAGCATACAAACAAGTTCCTGTCCTGATAGTGTTTGTGAGCCCTCCCTAAGGGAGGAGCCTGTGCCATCAGGCATTTTCACAACCATTCCCAAATATCCAGACAGCAACTGGTGTCTCTATGTCGTCCTGCTATTTCTGCATCTGCTTAGGGATGGCTCCTTCTTCAACTCACAAATCTCAGCTGTATGCCAGCTGATTCACATTCACATAGCATTTTGAACTCACCCAATCCTAAGAGGCTCCAGAGGAGACACTGCAGTAGGTTCATGTCATTTGTGCTTACAAACTACTTGAGAGACAATACAGCAGCCTTTTCCCTCCTTCTTTTTCTCCTCTCCCATTGATAATGTTTCTCAAGCTCTCCTCCACACCACCTCAGAAGATCAGATTTACAAAAGAGCAGCAGAAGACTGAAGAGAAGGAGACTTCACTTTCTCCCTTTGTCATCTATTTTGCTAAGCAGTTGGAGGTTGGGTGCTCAGTGGTGAGCTAAGAGGACAAAATACAGCTATGCTGTGCTGACCTCCTTAACATGGCAGCTCTGCAGCTTTACTGTGCTTGAATATATGTGTTCAGAGGCTGGCTTAGGCTGCAACCTAAAGGCCACACTACAGCACAGGTAATTATACCTCTGCTTGCTTTAGCCTGTTACTGCACCCCTGGTTTCTGTACAAGACTATAAACCACAGGTATGAGTCAGAGTCCTCAACACATTTATTCAGTGTGTGCTATAGTGCACAGGACCAACATGGCCTGCATTTCTTACCTGTGCTGGCTACGTGGAAGTACCTTAAAGTACAGCAACTTCATCAGGCACACTTAGGGTGGCAGCACACAGCAGAAGCTCAGTAGCAGTGGGCTCTGCAGGCCACTGAGCATTTACCTTGCACTACCTCTCTGAAGGCACATCTATCAGCAGCACCTCCTTGCCTAATTTTACAGGAAATCCCTTCTTGTTATTACTTTCGTTTTTATTTGTACAGAAAAAGTTAATTAGAGAAAAAAAAAAAAAACAACAACAAAACAAATAGCAAGTAATTAATAAAAAGCATTATTTCCATTGTTGCCTTTTTGTATCTTTTATGCAACCAAACGCTCTTATAACGAATTCTCTGAACATTTATCTCCCCATGGCTTTTCTGAACACATAAAATGGGGAAATACAGAGGAGGAGAGAAGGAAGGGGAAACAGATTGCAGAATACTTGCCAGAGTTCACAATTACTTAAATTTCTAGTCCCGACAGCTTCAATGGACCTATTCACCCAAATGTCTGCTTATGCAAGCAGAAGTTGCACAAGGGCAGCCCAAATTATTTGTTCAAAGCCATACAGAACTTATTTCAGAGCCAAGATCAGAACAAAGACATTCCATCTCACAAGCCCTGAGACAAACAGTTGTTCTACCCAAGCTTTATAGCCAAGGGAGAAGTGAAATGATAATCAGCTCATCAGCCAAGTTTGGGGGTTTCTTCTGTAGTGATACTAAAATTGAAATAAATAGTGACAGTCATGTAAGGAAAATTCAGAGACAAAGCACCAGTGAGAACAATAGATATAGAGATCTCAGTTTCTCAAAATTGAGGCCCAAAGATCATTGCAATGGACAAAGTCACATTGGATATAGATGAGGGCAGACACTAGCAAATTACAGATGTTGTCAACATATTTCTTTAATTTATGTTAACAAATTAAGCAATAAATACTTATAGATTATCACTGAATCAATTAACTGGGCAGCTTTTACATAAGACGAGCAGGATGACTGTGAGGCTGTAATGCCTGCTGAAGAGTTCACAATGCATTACTTGATGTTCTTCAGAACCACTCAGCATACAACGCATAACAGCAGAGCTACATTCTGCCCATTCTCTACTAAGATGCAGAACAGGAGTAAAAACCGCTCCACCCTTAGCAGATACCCTCCTCCCTGACATTATACAAACACTACAAGTGCAAATCCTTGCAGTGGGAGTACATGACGAGTGTAATATTCTTATAAAAGGGCAAGGCAGCTGACATGCTTCCCATTATGCTAAGCAATTTGAGAAAGTCAGCTTCACAGTTGCCTCCCACGTTCCAGAAGAAATAGTTTTGCACCACTCCATCATTTTTATTCTGTGTTGTATCTTAGTGGCACAATCTAGCCTTAAATATACAACGCATCCGATACAACATTTACAGTCTTCACAATGACACACATTTACATGGAAAGCCATTTCTAGAGAAGGCACTGAAAAAAAATAGAATACACTTGAAGACCTTACCCGTTTATCTATCTCTCCATGCTGCAGCTGAACAAAGCGAGCGCTGATAGCAGCTATGTAACTCTGTTGATTAGAAAATGCAACCCGCCCAGCTCCTTTTGGGTACTTCAGCTCAGGGTCTGTGTCAATTCCAGCATAGCACACCCCTCCATAGAGTCGATCCATTATCATTGCAAGTTCCACTAAACCAGAAAGGAAAATGAAACAGTGTAGGCTTGGTTATTTTTTCTCCCCCTCTAAAAGCATCCAATGCAACAGTTCATTTGTATCCATGTGCCCCACTGCAAGTGTCAGGAACACTTCATAGTTCATTTGCTGAAGTAACTTCTCTCCCCCCTTGCTCCCCAAATCAGACTGCATATTCAACATGCCCAGTGCTGCGGAACACGCAGTGTACCTGCTCGTAAAGGCCGAGGAACACCACCAACAAAAATGGTTTTTCGTGGGTCAAGAGGCTGTGAACCATCCATAACAAAATCACTATCACTAAGGTTCCAAGGCCGGATCTGAACCTACGGACAAAAAGCCTTTTTTTTTTAACCATTCACAATTCAAGGTATATCAGTAATATAACTTAAAACAGTATTCTACAAAGTAGAAAGCCTCCTAAACTACACTATTTTTAACTCCCTATTCAGCAATCATTTCCCAAAACGAAACGTTAATAAGCTCCACTTGATTGTACCAAATTTCACCACTTCCTTGTTACCCACATTTCTGGGAAAAAAAACCTCACCCCCTACTTACGCATTTACTTAATCGTGGCCAAACGGTGCTGTGTGAACCACACTACTGCACACATATCTTCACTATTCGAGTTGGTCTAGGCAAGTGTAAGCACCAGACCAGTGTTATCTCAATGGAACAGGCTCAAATGTGTGTGTTTATTTACTGTGACAAACTAGCAGCTTTATATTTACCTACTGCTGGCTGAATTTGAAGTGCAAGAATATGACAGAAGTCTCCCAGCTATTAACAGACTTGCATCAGTCACAGAGTCATTTATATTAATAATGTACAGTTCTGTGCCATATTATGCTTTTTCTATTTGTCTCTGTCAAAACAGGTTGCATGCAACACTACAGATAATATTACAATTTTATTGCATAAGAAGGACAAAATACCTGCCTGAAAATAGATTTATTACATCAAAGGTGAAATTCAGCAAACCTTTTTCTAACGAAACTGAGAATTGTAACTAGACTTCAACACTTCCTGATGCCTACTTTAAAAATATGTTATTCATCTTTCTGAAAACTTAATTTGGCAATTTGGGGAAATTTAAACATTAGCATTCTGAAGACAGGAAAAACAAAAGAGACAGGGAAAACCTGAAGAGTACAATTTCTGGTTATCATACAAGAATTGTGCAGGCCTTGAAAATTCTACCTACCGGTTTGTCTTTGATAGTGGGGCTGGAAACACAAAGATAGAGCTTTCCGTCTTCTTCAATACATGCATCAATCAGTGCCTGCACAGAGCTTTCATCTTGGAACAGCAAAAATGCGTATCCTACCAAAAGGGAAAACAAGCACATAATTTCTTTCCTCTATTCACCTTTTAGTACAGTAACTTAACCCAAAATTATGCTTGGCACCGTGTCATCATGCTACTGTATGACAAAGGACAAACTTCAAGATGCCCTCGCACCTTCCCATCTGAACTTCCTGCAAGCCCTCTCACAGTCACGAAGGAAAGAAGGGAGGGAGACTGCTGATCAACACATTCTCTCCATTTCCTTTGAAAAAGAAAAGCCAGTAGTAAGAACTGAACAAAAGCCACAGCTGTGGAGGCATGCTTCCCAGCACGGCTGTTAATATAAGGTGCTAGTACTCTCCAGCATCTGTGAACAGTATTTAGCTGCTTTACAGAAAACTAGCCTTGATTATTATTACAAAAGCAAGTAAAGCAGAATGAGGAACAACAGGAGAAAAAAAAAAAAGAAGAAAGAAAGAAAAGGAAAACCAAATAAAGTAACAACAGGAAGTTGTTAGGGAATAATTGTTTTAGTGCAGAATAATTGCAAAGCCCATTCTAAAATCAGTTTATAGCCCAAGGATTCATCATTCTTTCTCACAAACTTTGGTCATCACCACAAAAGTCTCTTTTGAAGTTGAGCCTTATCAAGAAAAATGAATTCTAGAACAATGATACCATTATCAGATATTTACCCTTAGGAGGAAAATAAGATTTGCTTTCTGCCTTGTGTGGCCAGTCTACAATCAAAGGTCCAAAGCGACGAAAGCTAGCAGTGATCTCATCTACACAGAGAGGAAAAAGGCATGAACTGAAATTAAAATCAGTTGACTGCAAGACAGTTGAAAATCACAAACTTCATTTAGCTTCACTACATAAACAAACATGCTGTAGTCCTAATGGTTTACCAAATCATAGAAGTGCTTACTAGCTGATGGGGCATCTTCAGGACAAGTCAGAACACATGTTACAAAACAAGACAGTTCAAAGATCCATCTTTTACTGTTGATCTCAAACCCACTAATAAACAGAAACTGAATCTATACAGCTATCATAACACAACTTCAACTATTCTGCCACGAAGAGTTTAAAGGCAACTTGCTGACTTGCTAGCAAGCAACCAGCTCTGTCAGTGGGTCTTAAAAATGCAGGAAGACAGGAGAAAAATGATCAGCCTATCACAGGAGTCAGTCACACCTGTTCATACTGCTTGTCAGTATGCAAATACTGACATCAGCAGCAAATACTGTCTGAGTGGGACCTCCACCTAATATAGAGCGAACTTCCACAACAGTGTTATGCAACAGAGGTGGCAAACAACATATAACTATAGCAAGAAGCAACTCTTGCATCCATTTCAAATTCGCCTTCCACCTAAAGTTGCTGGTAAAAACGTGCATATGCTAGTCCTGTGGGAGTCCTCTAGTTACAATTCTTGTTGAAAGTGACTGTTCCCTTCTCCACAAAAGACATTTGAACCATCACCAGTTAAAGTTCTCTGAACAAGAATTTTTCATTAAAAAAGGAAACAAAAGGAACAAACTTTCTGTTGCTGGAGCGCCATCTAAATTGGCACAAGGCTTAGCTGAATTCTGCTCAAGGTGCTACAGACCCTCCTGCAGCAGCACAGTGTTGGGGTTAGAAATCTGAAAAGGTGCTACTGGTTGTGTTCCTTTCAGTCTGCTTATACCTGCTGATGACACTGCTAATGAAATAGCAGCTCACAAGCCATAGTACTGACAGCTGCATCCGAAATGCACCCAGGAAAAGAAGTGTGTCAAGGTTACGTGGTGATGAAGATATTAAGCAAAGAAAACATTACTTATTGCATCTCTACTCCTGTAACAAATCTTCATCTAGAACGGTAGTAAGACAAATTTCATTTTAAATTACATTACATAAAATGCATCTTAGAATTACAGTCAGAAAAAGTTCAGACTCAGGTGTGAGACACTTCAAATTACATCGTCCTTTTTCTAATTCACACTCGTGCATTTAGCAAGAGGAGTGCTGACGTGAAGCAACTCTGACACATTCAAGCTACCCTCCCAGCACACTTTTAGCAAAGGCTTTGTGCCTCGATAACTCAGCTTCACACAGACAGAACTATTTGTCTCATCTGTTTTTAAATCAACAAAAGTGACAAAGACACAAACAACAACAAAAAACTGTAATAAGATTTTCCCCTTGTAAACATCATGTTAGACTTGACCTTTTAAATGCTGAAGGAGTAAGTTATGTTAAACAGGATAAATGCAGCTTTTATGTTGGATGTGACAGTCAGGTTGTCATGCTGCAGTAATACAAACTGCAGTGCATTACAAGCTCTCTCCCTGACGACAAGTGGGGATTAAAAATAATTCTGTGATTGGAAAAAAAAATAAAAGCAACTTTGTGGATTTACACTTGAAGTTCTTGTAGCCACCCCTACGTCATGCTCTATGCACACAAAAAACAGAACTTTCTGATGAAAAAAAGCTTCACCACAATTGTGACCCTCACCACGCACATGTTAGAAGCCGCACATGATCACACCACAGGATGTGATCATGGCTAAAAATCACCTCTATGAAACCATACATAAACCTCACATATGAATTAAGTTACATACACCTTAAAAATCTACTAGAAATCCTTTCCCTACTACTAGCTTCTGGTGCATACAAAATGACTGCAAAGTACTACGACTTTCAACAGGGGATATTTACTTGTTTATTGTTGCACCACCACCCCTTTTTTATACCTCTTATATTGCAAACTTCAGTTACACGTATGATAACGTACGGTTTTGTTCTTCAGCAGCAAAACAATGTCATAGCCAAAACTAGCCTGAATGATCTCACGTTTGCCACGGAGTAAAAGTGGCAATATACAAAACCTTACTGACACATCAAAGCTCTTCTGTAGAGTTAGAAAAACATTCTTGCAGTCAATTAACAGACAAAAGTTTTCACACCGCTTTTCTGCCATTAAGCCAAAAGGAGCTGCTGGGTAAGATTTTCGGGGCGTACCTTCATCGATGTCTGGGGGCAGCCCACCAACAAAGACCTTCCGGGAATAGCGCTCCACTCGCTCCCCATTCTGGTGGGAGAAGCAGTGAGGTGACCCCAACCCACTGTGCAGAGTCTGATCGCCACGTCCGTCATCCAAGAACCCGTCTTCCATTGGAAACAGCGAAGACTGACCTGAAGAGGGGGTTAAAAGAAAAAGAAGGAAAAAACATACTAACAGAACAAAGCACAAACTGTTTTAATAGGTACTAATGCATATTAATGTTTTTGTGTTGGCAGTAGAACTGTTTGCAGTCTTCCCTTTTAATGAGCAATGCTGTTCTTGATTACATATGACTCTCAAAGTTTTCATTATCGTTCAGTAATTCAAATGTATTATTTCAGAGAAAAGGTCACGACCTCCTTCATAAAGGCACCACAACTAACAGAAATTTGAAACAAAATGGTACTTCAAATGGATGCTCAGACTGACTACTTTCCATAAATGTCATGTTTCTAATTAAAATTCTTTTAAAAGAACTTTCAAATGAAAGAGAATAAAAGCCCCACTTTCCCCACATCCCCACCTCTTTTTAGGGAGTTTCCCAATAGCAGACACTAGAACCTAAGCTGTACATAATCGCTTCCCAGTGAACAGCTTCTTACAAGGCAGAGAGAAAATTTCACAGCGCAGATGGCAAGAAAAAGAATTCTGCAACTAGATACATTACACATTTAGATCTCCTGATAGCAAAACAAATCACAAGCCACCCACTTGCAAATAACAAAAATATCCTGATAAATCTGGGAAGACCCACTCTCATTTACCACAAATGGAGACTGAAAACTTGGCAATACTGAGACATTCTCAGAAGAAAGCTCATTTGGATATTACAAAGGAACTGCGTTCATGAACTCACTCTAAGAGAAAATGTAAGCATGCTTCCCCTCACTGCCCAATATTCTTCTGTGATAATCCTTTTATCATAGATTTCTTTAATAACATTCATTACTTTTAAATAAGATTATCCGAATGCAACTGTATAATGTAATAAGCTGAGCACACAAACTGATCTCATCCCTGAATTCTTTCTTTGGTTACAGTATTCAATAGCTAGACAACAAACTGATTTCTATTTGCTTAATGAGTGCTTTAGGAATAAATACACATAGGGGAAGTAACCAATTAATGAGGTGTGCCACAAGTTTTGGGATACATTTCCTTTCACCTGAGCTATGATACACTGTGCCTGCTTTTCCAGAGTTCATTACAATCCACCACGGTAGTGCATTGCTACGGTTAATCTATGCTGCTCTGCTTCCTTCCTTTGAAAAGAAATTACTGTCATTTACTCCATTTTAAAAAAGGAAACAACATATTGAATAGCAGATTTACCAGATCCAATATCCTGGCTATTCCCATGCAAAAATCAAACAGTTCACAGGTTGAAAGCAAAAATAAAATAAAATAAACAGTCCACAGAATTTATATGAATAAAAAAATGGAAGACTTGGCCAGCTTTCTTTATTTGAAACTTCAGGGATCTTTTTACTTCTTTGATTAAAATAACAACCTCTATATAATAAGACCTACTTCTGTAACTAGGTAAACTTGGCTCTGTACTATGATAAAAAAATATGGTAATATATACTTGAATGATGCTTCGTTTTTCCCTAATGAACTGATGTGTATTTCATTTCTTTCATCTCTGAAGGCCCCAGTCCTGCAGGCATTGTTGGAGGGGAGCAATTCTCCGTACCTTCACATGTCTTTTTAGGTTCATTAGCATTACCACTGCTGTGAGATAACTCCATAGGCATGCTTGCAGCATCTGGTTCTCTAATCCAAGAGGCCAGGACAAATATTCACTACAGTCTCTGCTGCATCAAGAAAACCATCAGCACTCAAAGAACCAAAATAAGCTTCTCCAGCATTGGCATTCATAACATACACACAAACAGCAACACAGCTCTACAGTATAACATATCATACAGATGTCCACTGAAAGGACTGTGATAGCCTCAATAGCACTGTTGTGGAGTACTACCTAATTCAGTTAAAATGTTTACTTACAGCATGCAGACTAGGGAAACTTATGTGAAACTGATGCTTTATACTCAGATATTTTGGAGTTTGCCCACTAGTAACAACTTAATGTTTTTCTCCCATGAGACATTGTCAACATTAGAAAATTAAATAGGAATATTGTTACCTCGCCTTCTCCCATATGTCCTTGCTGCATGTTAAATGAGAAAGAAAACAGCCTTTCAAACATTGTTATAAGGACCAAAAGACCTTGATTTATTGCCTTTATTCTAACTCGGTGATTCTCCAGCCTTTTCATATTCCAGGTCATTTAAATTGGTGTTCATAAACTGACCTCCCCTCCCACCCACAACACGCCTTCCTTGCGCCATCTCTTATTGACAAAACATGCTGTTTTCAAGCTGACAAGGTATGTGTGTAGCCAAAGAGACTTTCTGAAAGCAATGGAACTTCTTAAGTTGCACATTTCTATACCTCACTCCCCTGCTGGATGTGCACTCGTACACAAATCCATCTTTTCTCATGCAGCAGGTGCCCTGCACTCAGCCCATCATGGCCCATGCTCTCTCCTCACCAACATCAAGCACTGCCATCTGAACTGCAGGACCAGCCCTAACAAACATGCTGGACCTGCAGGACCAGCCCTAAAACAAGGAACGTGGAGGACAACAGTGCTCATTTCTGTTTTCAAATTCATTTGCTACAAGCACTTTGTGCCACTCTCAAAATCCTTGCTTGAAATTATTACCGGCAAATAACTAGCTGAAAAACTGAAATTCAAGGAGAAAATGTCTGGGTGGATAATCTGGCTTTCTGACCTCCCGCAGTTTGTGCACAACAGTACAGAAGCCCTCACACTGACTTTGTACTTCACTGTAATAATTCAACAGCTTCCCGCTGCTTCCTACTTCTCATTTCCCAAAACAAATCAATTCTACCAGCAATAAGTATTACACTTTTGGGTGCCAGCTTCCAGTACCTGTTCAGCACGGTTACACTTTGTCATCACATTTGCACATTCTTTCTGTTTCAGCCTCATTAAAATCCGTACCTGAAAGAAGGCCAACTGTTTGAAAGGCTCGGGTTCTGCTGGCAAGTACTACGAGAAACTCGGAGCACATCACTCGTTTTATTTTGCTTCCTCATTCAAAACTGAGGCTGACAATTAGTTTAAGTATTTAAATATCTGCAAACCGCAATAAAACATGAATAGTTCCCGCTTTCAAAATAAAAAAAACATATCAGTTCAATTTCCCTCACAATTATTTGGCACCTGTAAGATCATTTATGTCTCTGATGCTTGGCTGATACGTTCACAATTAACACGGAGATTAAAAAACAAAGCCTTTGTCTTCAGAGTGCAGCACATCACCTCACGTTCACACAGATCCTGGCTTTAGGGAAGAACCTGGGGGCTTTACATGCCTTGCTTATGCACAGAATCCAAGACATAGCTCACATAGCCCTCAAAGTGAAAAGTTTTGGGAAACTTGGCTTTCAGGGAAAGCAATCAGCAACCTTCCAACATTCTGACAGAGATCAGAAGCATGTGCACGTTTCAGAGCACTTTCAAAACCAGCCCTGCCTACAAAGCCATAAAAATCCTGCCTGCAGTTCCTGAATCAGAACCAAACCGCACGAACTCCTTGCTTGGAACACCCACCCTTGGCAGCACTGCTCTCAGCACAGGCTCGGCTCCCACTGAGGATCTGTGTGCACAATTCAGGTCAGTCCTTCCTCGCTGCTTTGCCACCTGTGTCACTCACAACAATAAGACCTTTTCTCCTTTCCTGGCATGGAAAGCAGCAAAAAAAAAAAAAAGCTCAGCCAGCAGCTATAAAGCATTTTCAGCGCCAAATACCACTGAAGAAGGTTTGAGAACCAAATACTGAGATTTTTTTTTTCCTCATTTAACTTGTTTTGTGCATTTGCTTCCTCTAACCCACAAAATACCAGCACTTGACATTTCAAAACGTTTCTCAAGAGCCACTTCTAAATTACCCCAGCACAGTACAGATACAAACTTTCTCCTCTCATTGAATTCAGAGCTCATCACATGCCATTAATTTTGCACAATGTAAAACAACCCTGAAACAAAAGAACACTCTCTTGGCAGGCCGAGAGGGCTGCTAGCTGCCATCTACCAGCCCTGACTCTGGCTTTCGTAATTTCACATTAAGAGAAATCTTATCCTAGCTGAACTGCAGCACAGCTGAAGTGCCTGCTGTCTCCCACTCTGCAGACTGGGAGCACTTGCAGCTGTACTTTGTGCCACTGAGTGCAGGGGACTTTCACAAACAGGTCAGCATCGGGGGTGGAATGTTTCAAGCAAAGGGACGAGCAAGCAAGAGGCATCTCCTGTGGAGAACGTCACCCCAACCGACTCAGGGCCGTGCTGCAACTAGGAGAACTATGCCAGCATCCAAACACAGCATGCATACTTAGTACTGATGTAAACATAATGCTCCAGAATGAACAGACTGACTGACTGCTCAGAGTTGAATGACGGCTGTATCCTCATTCTCACTTCCTTGCTATAGTCCAGGTTGATGTAACACCTGTACAGTTCTGTACTTAATTCCTCTTTGGTCCACAAGCGGCTCAAGGCAGTGATTGTGTTCTTTACATCAGCACAGACACCAACCTAACAACACACCAGTCTCTCGTTCTCATCTTAGGCACCGATAATGATGTATGCAACACTTACGATTCTCTTTTCTTTTTAATTATGGAAAAATAATTGAAGTAGAATCTAACTTCATTTCAAGAGCTTAGACTTCTATGCCAAAGCAGACTACCAGCATAGCAACATCTTACAGTTTGGTCAGAGACAACTTTATACATCAAACATGGGGGGGGGGTCAGCAAGGAGAGAAGCTGAGCAACACTGCAGTGAGAAGTAACTATTAAAACACACAGATGGGGCTTGTGTGAGAGCTTCCACCACCATCATTATTCCTTCCCTGCAGGTGCTCTCAGGTAATCTGCCAGGCTAACGCTGTGCCACGCTGACTGAACCTCTAAAGATGATCTTTCACACATTTCAAAAACCACTTAACTCCTCCTGAAAGCTGACAAACCAAATCCAGCCTCACTCCTCACAAAAATATGGAAGCTTCAAAGCTAACTTTGAAGTTTTCTTTGCTATCAAACAGAATAATGCAGAGCCATCTTTTCCAAAACAGACCTGCTTAAAATCCTAAACATAGCCACAATTTTGTCTAGAAGGTACTCACATTTTTTATTATTTTTATTTTTTTTTATAATTCCCACTATGCTAAAGCTGGTTTATAGCAAATCAGTCTGAGTGGAACCCATAAATATCACTGATACTTGAATATTTCTTCCCTCCAGGAATCCCCATACGGTCAGAGATTAAAAAAAAAAATCAAAAGCAGAGAAGCAAATCACGAAGCACACTTCCCTGCTGCAGAATGGATGTTTGAATTACGTGTGTGCTTTGGAGAAACAGCCACCCCACTGCTGGTGGCACTGAGCTTTGCCTCATGTTAATGTATGACTTCTAAGGAATACACAAGTTATAAAAAATATCCAATCTTTTCCCTCTGCACATCTCTCAGTTTATGCGACGGAACAACTAACAGCATTTATTTTCCAGACGTGTGACATTGTTACACTTCAGAAATAAAAAGATGAAGGCAGAGTTTGCAGCTGGGAGAAGAAAAAGTGTTAAACAACTTTGCCAATAAAGAACCAAACAAGTTCTCAGATACAAAATGCACACAAAGGATGGACTCTCTGATAGGAGGAAAGAAAAAAAGGATGCTAAAAATCAGTAGGCAGAATTTATTTACTAAGTGAC
Organism: Centrocercus urophasianus; assembly: GCF_019232065.1. Taxonomy (NCBI): domain Eukaryota; kingdom Metazoa; phylum Chordata; class Aves; order Galliformes; family Phasianidae; genus Centrocercus; species Centrocercus urophasianus. The sequence continues at coordinate 7,326,325 of NW_024884822.1, read as the reverse complement.
AGAATCAGATATTATTAACCCATAACAACTTACTACTGATTTTATTGAAACACATAGAAAAGGTGCAAAAAACTTCACAAACCTCCCCTTTGTAGTTCTGGTTCACATGCACTGTTCCTGGATCCTTCACACAGAGCATACCCTCAAGAGAGGCAGATATCTGCCCATGCCATCAGCCTGACACTTCTGCAGAAGGCAGGCTGAGCTCTGCCCATGCTTTAATGAATAACTTGAAACGATTCCTGCATGTGACTCAAAGCTCAATTTACATTGGCATATACCAACATGCTGCAAGATTTAAAACCAGAGTTCCTTAAGTACAATAATAGGTTCAAAGCAACTTATTTTTGTCTGTGGAAGGAATGATCACAAGGCAGCATGGAATGCAACGTGACAGCTTTGTTCCTTTTTTAAGCACCCTCATGCTTCAGTCCCAAGCAATACGGGAAGGGTAACACACACATACTCAAGTCTCTGCAACAAAACATTTCCCCATTTTTCATATTTACAGTAACTGTAAAAAAGACACTAATTTTTCCAGTAATTTATTTGAAAAATAAAGACAGAACTGTACTACAGCCCCACTCCAATTAGCAAGAGAAACAGAAACTGCATTTTCAAGGAATCAGCACTTCATCTCCTCTGCCTAGATACAGCACAGCAACACTACTACAACAACTTTAAATCACACATGAACAACCAAGACATTATTTAGAATGCCTTCATGAAGTTGCCTCCACCTCCCTAACTCTTTGTGCACTAGTGAAGTATTTGCATGTAACATTACTACAAAACATGGGAAAATTATTTATTGTAAATAGTGTTATATGTGTTACCTATCACAAGTGTCCCCACGCTCCACTCTTCTCATATCCATGCACTCTGACTGCCAAGCTAGGACTCCTGTTATCAGGATTTCTCGCAAAGTAAAACTTAAAGAGTATGTCTCTGTGTACCACTGCATACCTACAGCTATCAGAGATATGCAAAGGACTGCTCTGCTCATCTGAAAACTGTCTGATTTACTGAAAACAAAACCCAAAACACCCGGCATCACAGCTAACCCATCTGCATTGCAGTGAATGACAAATTAAGCCAAGTGAGGATCAATCTACTTCAAGATGTATTTTCAGACTCCTCTAATCAAACGTTCTTCTTCTTATGTCTCATGCTTAAGGACTAAAGAAAACACACAAAGAATTCACAGCTTTATACTCCCTATAAGTCTATAAAAATTGCTGAAATCATTTGAAAGAATTTTTTTTTATTTTTTTTATTTTTTTTTTTAAGATAAAGCACCTGGTAGTAGACATAGGACAAAGGATAAATATCCGGCCTAAAAGAGTTGAATAATTTGTTCTGATTTTTAAACAAAAATGAAAAAAAATAGATTTTTAAGAGTTGTTAACATCTCTTCAAAAAGCAGAATCCAGGCACAGAAGTTAAGCGTGGACCTTGCTGAATCATTACTTGCCCCCAATAAATTAAACAGCATTCAAAACTTAGTTTTTCTCTCTAATCCTTCAAATAAAAAGCATTTCTGAATGATTAAGAAACGCAACCAGACATCTCAAATGTGAGAAACACCACAGTTGCTTGCATGTACACTCTTTAATTTGTGCCTCCTAGGCCATCACACTTCACTATCACAGCCAGTAAGTCAGCTGAAGTCTCCTGTGCTGCAGAGCCTTGAAATGACAAACATTCAAGAATCAGCTCCCTTACTTTCACACCCAGGCTTTCAAGACAAACCAATCCAAATTGGATTTGTTGCAGGTATGCAGAACTCCAGCTGGAAAACCACTAGTAGAAATTTCATAGTGGTCCAGTAGAATTGATACATTAGTGGTTGACATGAAGGAAGGGTATTATAGAAAGGTTTGTTGCTTTGCAAATAAAAATTGGTCCCAGGAAACTCCAAGTCTTTAGCAGGTAATCCAGTTAAACTCCTGTGTTCTGAGCACCTTTTATGATGGCACAGATACTTTCAGAACAGCCTGTCCCAAAAGACTGGCTTAGCAGTGTCACTCGACTGCCTTCACCAGAAGAGTTCTGGTAACAAACCACTGCAATGTAATGCAGTGCTGTTACACAAACTCTCATCCCATTTATACCTAAGTTTGATCTGCTTTCTTTTTTCCAAACTCATCCTTCTTTTCATTAAATCTCCCATTTCTTCTTGTTGCTCAGGTTTAAGAAAAGCACATCAGCCCTTTCATTCTGCCCCTTTTGTGCAATTCTATCCTGATAAACATGGTAGCGAGCATGCAAAATGTGGCTAATAAAGGATTCAAAGAACAAACAATACAACATCAAGGAAAAAAGGCGAACAAAGTGAGAAAAAAAAGACGAAGGAGAGCGATTTCCATCAGCCTGGCAGGAGAGGCAGGGAGAGCTCTGTCTTTTAAAGCCATGAACAGAGACTACTCACGGAACACAGCTCCAAATTAAAGGCTTCTTTGAAGATGATCTAGAATGACCAGAGATTATCAAAGCAAGGATTCAGAAAAGAAAAGAAAAAAACATTTGGTGGACAGTAATGTTGAAACAAAGCAAAAGAAAAAAAAAAAAAAAAAAAAAAAAAAAAGGTTAATTTAAAAAAAAGAAAAAGTAAAATAGAAACCAAGAAAACTTTAGAAAAGATCTTAACCAGATTAGCAAGGCTATGGGTCTGGTATTCAGCACAATTTCGTTGGCTTTAACACCTGTGAAGACCAAGTCACTGGTTTCAACTCTGAATACTGTAGCAGTATTGTTGTTGCTTTGTAGTATTTTAAGCATCAGGAACTGCCTGCACTTGCACAATGTGCCTCGTTAGAAAATGTCTTCTGTAAGGAGTACGAAATGTATTTTATTTAATTTTCTATGCAGACTCTGGAGATGGGACCACACGGCCAGAAGCCTCTGAGAAATGTTTCAAGACCGGAGAAAATAAAAACACAGACCTCATACCCTAATGAAGTTAACAGGAATCTTCACTTGATTTCAAAGCTGGACCAAGATCAGAAAACCCTGGGATATTTGTACTGCTCTGTGATGGCAGGGGAAGGAATTTCCTGGCCTCAAAGGGTGGTTACATGAATACCCTCTGCTCTTTGCTCGATGGCAGCACACATCGAGGTGTTATTCCTGCTTAGCTGAGAAACTTCACCCAAAATCTTACAGAAGCATAAACGTGTCATTCTTAGACATCTGCGTCGTCAAATCCTGTACTTCTACAGAAATACAATGGTTATCAGAGGCAAATTCATTTTCAAGTATTCCCCAAAGTCTTTGAGCAGTGCCATCACCAACAGGCTACTTTAAACACTTAAAATTAAGGGTGTCAATAAATCCAGAGGAATTAATTTAATGTAAACAGTAATTCAGCTCTTCCAACAGCTATTTCCTATAACTGGAAATGTTTCTGAATATTTCCTAATAATTTTGGATGATTGCTGAAAACGTTCATAATATAATACCTGAAATATTGCATCCCTGCCCTGGTATTTTTGTAGTATTTGTGGTACAGTGAAGATTTATAGCAAACAATAAAGAAAGCAGCAACATCAGCTGAACTCTTATATATCTTATATATCCTTATAGGTCCCTTCCAACTGAGCTCAGTGGCTAATGGCAGAGCTGGGAATTCCCACTGCCAGGGGGCTTTCACTGTTCCTAGGTGAGAGCTTTGGTGCACTCTGAACAGCTCAGCAAAGTGTTTCAACCAACATGGGAGAGGAGCTGATGGAAAAGCAGAGCAACAGACTAAAAAGTTAAAATATTGAATATTGCCCCAAAATTATGAACATCAGGTATATACATAAAGCATGCCCTTATGTACTTATAGCACTTCTGTTCTAAGCCAGCTGAGAAGTGTGGCTAGAACAGCAACAGGAGCTGCTGATGGCAAACAACCACACTGACTGTTTCCCCACCACAGCTCTGTCAGCACAGGGTGTGGGTTGTTGCTATCAGATCCAGTTCAGAACTACCTTGAGACATCACAAATGGTTTTACCCTTAATTAATACGCACCTCAGTCTGAAAGTGCTGTCAGCTTTTCCTGGTTACAGTGTAGGAGGTGAAATTCAGGAAGATCCCACAAAAAAAAAAACCAATATCCAAGTCCTAAAGACCATTACAGCAAGCCCTGCTGGTGCCAGAAGCAGCAGGGAGGAAGTTTTTGCACAATTTACAGTAAGTTGGGCACATCAATGTTGCAAGTGAATGATCCTTCGATAAAGACAGCAGGCACACAAGTGCTGGTGCTGCTCTGCAGCCTGAGGGGAGACCACAACATCTGCCCTGGACAGGACACTCACAGAGCCCATGAGGACACCTGCAGCATTGGGCTGCAGATTCACACTCTGCCAGAGCCTCTGACTTTCAGGGCTCAATAAAGAGAATGGTTTGGGTTGGAAGGGACCTTAACATCATGCAGTTCCAGACCACTCCTGATTGTGTAACTGCACACAGCAACAAGAGGGAAGAAAGTTTCATCTCAGCCACCAAATTAAAGCTTTACTCATTGCTATGAAAACTTAAACATGTTTAAAAAAAACCGATCTATTATTTTAGATTCTAAACCTCAGTTAAAGCTCAGTTTGTCTATGCAAACATAAAGGCCCACTTGTCTACAAAGAATCACAGCTTCTCTTATTGAGCCCTTAGCAAAAAATTGGGCCATATTCTCACTAATTTTCTGGTTCATAGAGGAAAGGAAATGGCCCATTTTACTCAATATGAACATGTTGCATAATCCATACAGCTAGAAAAAAAACATCTAGTTCATCTTCTCCAGCATTCAAAAAATGCTGTCAAAACAATTTTCCTCCTTCTGATCAAAGAACACTTTTTTAAGGTTCACTGTGGAATCCCCACCTACTTTCTTTACAGCTGAAATAGTTTTTCAGATCAGTATTAAGGTGCTGATGACTTCTTTGAATATACAATTGGGTTTATATCAGCTCAGTCAGAAAAACCCCAAGTGGTGTCAGTTCTCATCATTCTGGCACCTCTAAAATGCAGAGCTGCTGGCTGGCTCGCTCTGCTGCTGTCTGCATGCAGACTGACCTTGCCCTATCTCTGAAACACTTCTTTTTGTGCATACCTATGTTTGTTTTTTTACCGTGCAGCATTCATACAGATAATGAACTATTCACACCCAAATTTTAGAGAGCTTCGCAGTGCCATAAGCAGATGTGCTGGTCTGCTTTAATTTCAGCCTGCGCAATTTGCAGGCAAAAACCCTTCCACCCCTAAGCTGAACCATAGGGTATTTCAGAAATAAAGCAGTCTGCTGCCCTAAAGTATTTAAAGACATTTCAGTGTCACTTAACAAGGAAATATTTAGTCAACCTACTACTATTACAGTAATGCTCAAATTGCCATCTGGAAGAGCCAGACTCAAAAAATGAGGCTCCGGATCCCAGGCTCAGCACACGAAGGCCGAATGCACAGCGGAGGAGATGCAATTAGTCTCCAGGGAAAGGCTTCTGCAGATTGTCACTGGCTGTGCAGAATGCAGCACACTCACTTGTGCGGATAAAAATAACATATTGAAATGGCAGCTGCTCCGCAAAGGAAGAGGATTCAACAGGAGTAAAAAATATACATCAGAATGAGGAAAAGAAACAGTAAAAGGCCTATCAGAAGTGCTAAGTGGGAAGGCTGAATATAGTAATCAGTGCTAGTTAAGATTCACCTTTGAACTTCACACAGCAGACACTACTTTGTATAGTGAGACAACGCAGTAACATGACTATAAGGCTCCTAAACAAACTGAAAGCAACACCTCAGTCAAGAAGCAGGCACTGCGAATGGACTTGGATAAATTTTGAAGAATTCCTGTTTATTCATTTTGCAGGATCCAAAACCTGATGCTTTGAACACAGCTTTTAAAGATAGAAAGGATTTCTTTAAAATCCCAAAAGCCAGCGGGTTCCAAACTGATTGGTATCTCCTGTCTTGTCCATACTCTTGTTGTGAAGGTATATTTTAACATTTTCTCTCTCTGGAACTCCACCACAATATATATAAGAGGCCAGCGTTAGTGCTATGTACTAAACTCACATTAAGTCAGCATTACAGCCTCTCAAGGACTTGGAAGATAGCAGAGAGACCTATTAGATCATCTAAATTATTTCCATGCCATTCTGAGATTGCTCTCTGCAGCATGTGTTATTAGTGTCTTGTCCAGGCTATTTTTAAAGTCTCAAACCCAGAAGCTTTTCCCTTTTGAGAGTATCCAAGCTCAGTTTAAAAGCATGCACCAATTAGCTCATTTAAAATAAAAAATGAAAATCTTCCTATGGAACTGATAATCTAACTGCAGGTACTTGAAATGGAGAGCGAGATTTTGAACTGACAACCCTAATTCACAATATTTTAGGAATTGCAGGTCCGAAGCTCTTAAATTCCTTTCAATCAGTTTAAATAAAGGCAAGAAAAATAAAACAGAACCTGTGTTAAGACAATCTCACCAACAGATGGGAAAAAAAGCCAAACATGTGAACCCTTCTTCAGAGCTGAAATGCACTTTGCACTGGCAAGGTGCAATTTTCTTCCAGTTCTAACACTTGATTTAGCTAAAGGTATTTCTTCTCCTTAGAAATCCCACCCTGCTTGCAGATGATCACTACAGCATTACCACACCATGGGAGATTCTAGTTTGAATAAAGATCCATTTCTAAGTGTATTACTGCAGTTTCATTTCTGTATCAGGTCTGCTGCAGCAGATAAGCAGCCGCCAAGTTCTGCATTCTGCATGTTTGAGTACAAGCAAGGTTAACACTTGTGCTGTGGAAATCCTTGAAAAAAATGAAGAGACTTCACAACAACCAAGTATTTCACATGGGAATACTTGAACTTTTCTTCTTCATTATGAGGCTTTTTTTTTCTTATGCTTTACACCTATTAATTATGAAACATAAAAATGTATAAAGAACTCAGGAAGAAACATCCAGAACAATCAGACTGATACCACTCTGTTCTGATCAGCACGATGCAATGCCTACAAAACTCAACACAAAACACAGATGACTCTGCAAAGGAGATTAACAATGTCAAGCAGGAATAAACGTGTATCAGAACTATGTGTGTTCTTCGCTGACACGCTTATTCCATCATTCTTAAGCATGAAAAGAACTCAAAAAACACCCAAAGATTACAGTTGCAAAGAATCCTTTCAAAGCATTCGAACACACTACTCTACAGAACAACTAGTTCTGTAGAGTAGAACTTATCTAGTTGCTGAATATAAATACATACCAATCTGACTTTATTAATTCAATTTTTAACAGAAATTCTATTTTCCTACAGCTATGTCACTTTGTGTTGCTGTGTTGCCAGATCTGAGCAGCTAAAACTTGGGTTCAGCCTGCCTATGAAGATAAGGTCTCAGAGCAAATCCCAGGTGCTGCTGTCAAGAAAGAGCACCCTAATCTTGGTTCAGTACACAGTGCTGGGGCACATGATGATGCCATTTAACAGACTGCATACTAAACAAAGAAAAGCTGTTACTATTTGTAATTAATGAAAGCCTGCTCCCAACACATAAGGCGGGAATTTATTTTTATTTTCTGTGAATCTATTTGTTATTAGTTTATATCCACACCAAGCTCCCCTTGTCATTTCAATAGGAAAGTGTATTTCTTGGTGTTTCTCATCATCAGACTATGGAGAATGCAAGAAACAAGCTAGTGCCAATTAATCAGTGCTTGGTCATCTGAGAAAGAATCACCACTAAAACAAGTCATATTTCATTAACACCGCAAGCCTTGATATCCAGAGAAACTTACTTTTAGAAACCACAAGTCTAGCTTTGTTTCTTAGTGGTCTCATGACTGGTTACAAAACTGAATTCTTGGATAATGAGCATAAATAAAAGATTGCCTACTTTCACTTACATGATTAACCCTCAAACTGACACAGATTACTCATTGTACAGAATAAGAAACTACATTTCCGAATCCATCCCACAAGCAGTTTCTAAACAGGCTTCAATCAATGTGTAGACAATGTTTTGAGTACTTTGTCAGTTGTCATTTCAAAGAAAGTTTATGTTTGCCAAAAATAGAAACATAAAAATAGTTAAACTGCAAGTTGGTTCAATCTGCCCCCCTTCCTTTTTCCCAATGTAAAAAAATTCTGCAATTAAGGTGACAAAAATAAAGAGAAAAATAGAAAGGTAAAGAGCTTTTTAAAATAAAATATAAAATCAGAAATACTCTGTTCTCCCAGTGACACACCTAAAAGTCATTCTTCCTCAGGACTGAAGGAGCTATGACTTCAAGGAGGAAAACACTATAGAGCTGATAGCTATGTTTCACCAGTTTGCTTAAGATTTGTAAGCTGATCATTTCTACAGGCTGCACACATCGTATCTATTAAAAACAACACTGTCAACATACACAAAAGATTGGTTTATGTTTGTGTTTCGCATTGTTTTATGCTAAGACAAAACACACTCCAGCATCCACGTGCTGCAGCAGCTTCATCAAGGGACAGCCGAAACAGCAGGCCTACCCGAGCTGACCTACATGCACCAGGGTGCACAACAGAACTTTACTTTTTCCTAACCAAAACTGCAGCTTTTTATCCTAAGCAAGCACATCTTCCCAATTATTTACTGCGGGAAACAGACTCCTTCTAAATTTACCTTTCAGTGAATCATTTTCGGCTCTCATTATGTCAATCAACGAATTCTCCAGTGAATGCATGTCAAAAGTCCTTGTGCGATCCTGCAAGCAAATACAAAGACAGATTAGGCAACATAGTGTTAAAAAAAAAAAAAAAAAAAAGCCACCTGTATCATAAAATCTTGTTTTATTCTACAGCACGTGCTTATACACCACTAAAGTCAGTCTAATACAGAGAACAATGTATTAGAATACAAATACAGAGAATATGAGTCTGATATATAATAACCAATCATTTGTTTAAGAACTCCAATATTTAGTTTGTGTTCCTTGCTATAGAGATAAACTATGTTAAAAACAATTTGAGTTCACAGTCAGGAAGTAAAGATCAGCTCCCAGGAGACAGAATGGCAAAGAGAAGTCATAAAACAGGTATTGCAGCCTGAGCTAAAAAAATTTGAATTCATGGAGTGACACAGAATTCCTCTCACCTAAATTACTACCCTGATAAACAGCCTAATTCTGCATAATCAGTGCTGATTCTGCACAATTATAAAGCATTTCACACAGGTAGCAGTGCTGCTGCAGTCTGGTTTGCTAGCTGACAAGTTTAGCTCTATTTTTACAGTCCCCAAAATCACAAGTTCAATATTCCAAGCACTACTAAAATTGAAGCATTCAGAAAGCATGAGGCAAGGGGTCTCTTGCACCTTACCATTTCATTATATCAACCCAACTGAAGCATACTTCACAAACCAAAGCCACCATTTAACACAGATATGCCTCAGACTTCCCCAGCTAAGACAATAAATTCCACGTCTTGCAAAGCTGGTGCTACACTTACAGAAGACAACGCAAAATATCCCGGCACTGCATTATTTTCATTTTCAAATTCAGGTCAGCCAAACTTCGAAATTTTTACAGTATGATAAAAGGTCACTAATAGAAGCAAAAAATCTCCTCCCCAAAAATCATTCACCACTCCATTACCCATTTTACATACAAATCAACCTCACATTTAGTTTTTCTGAGTCTAGTAACTCTAACATCAGTTCTAGAGGTTTTACTTCATCCACGTTTTAAGGGATTCACCTCTGAACACAGATCAAGCATGGAAGGTATCCATTCAAGTAAGAAGGTAATTCAGTGCACATTGGGTCTGATCTGCTTTTCTACAATTAATGCAGTGAAAATATATTTTTTCTCCCTAATTCCAGCTGCTGCAAAGCTGAAATTTCTTCAGTGCAAACAGACCCAGAATTGATCACACCGAAATGAGTGAAATTCAAAAGGACACTGCACCTGTGGTGCAGAACAGAATGCCACAACGTCCCCTACTTCCAGTAATGAAGTGCTGAAGCAGTTACCGACAGTGCTGTGAGAGCCTTTTTTCTATCAGACAACAATCAGTCATCTTGGACTTGAAACGCTTAATACTACGTTAAGAGCAGGAATCCATTAGCTCTTAGAGTCCTGATCCACTTCCAAGGAAGTTACATTCCGACTGCTAAAAAAAATTCTGTTTTCCAACTGGATTTTCTTCATTTCCTCAGAACAGTCGATTACCGACGCAGAACCGGTGAAGTATTTCCACTCCACTGCACTGCATTTCAAATAGCATTAGAGAGATCAGAGTTAGGAACCGTGTGTTGTATTAGTCTAGCCCCAAATCAATTTTGCTGTGTAAAGCATAGCACTGTCCTCTCTCTCCACAGTATTTACTTCCTTGCTCATTGATGTACCTTAGAGGAAGCATTACAGGCGTTTGGATTCTTTAGTTTCACACTTCCAGCCGGTTTCTTCCTTAGTAAGTAATGTTTATTTCTTTGGTTTAGTTCATACATTACTAGTTCCTACCTATTTTAAACTTCAATTGCACTAAAATAACTTATGAAGATTGAGTAAAAGTTCCTGGGTCTGCATCCTGAACCCACTGGGATCCAACTGCTCAGGGATGGGTACTGGAAGACAGTCTCTACATTTCCAGCCGTGTTCCTAAAGTGACAAAAACAGCCTAAGCTACAGATAGAAGCACTTTCTGAAAACTCTGTATTGTTCAGATGGTGCTCATTTTTTCCATTCCAGCTTTTGCACTGCATTGTGTCTCCGTGTATGGGATGAACCTCTGCTCCAAGCCAATAACAGTTCTACAACTCTTACCTCACAGAGAGCAGAACCCCAGTAGTTTCAGGTCCATTAAATTTGTGGCACTTAACATTTCAGTTGGCTGAGATGAAGGGAAAAACAAAGTTGAGCAACTTCTCATGTGCTGCACTAAGAAAGCCTCTTGTCTCTAAGCTGTTAGGTTGGATTGAGCTACAGTAACAGAGGGACCCTCTGCAATGGGTCAACACTGCTCAATGCTGAGAACAGAGAATTTGAGCAATGAGAACCACTACAAGTGCTACATGGTGTTGGCTGTACTCCTGAAGGGAGACTTCTTTGAATATCGTAGCATGAACTCTGCCACTCCATGATTCTACCAGGAACAGATATTACATCTGGATTATATGCACAATTTGCACACATAGTTTATCTAATATATCGGGAAATTCAAACTGAAGACAGGTTAGTGGTAGTGGCTTTACTGCCAAATAAATGTGTGACTATGTATTTAACTCTGAAACATCAAAAAGTTGTCACAACTGAGACACTGATCATAGGCTGGAAATGAAGCATGGGAAAGAGCAATTCTAACTACAAGCTGCAAAGCACTTAAGTCATACTGTACTCAGTAGGGAAAAGTGAAGTTTTCTTAAGAAGCTTCACGTAACAAGAATTAATAACAACACAGTGGTGCTTTTAATGGGTCGATTCACAAAGTCACAGTGCTTTCCATGGAGCTGGACTGCTTACTGTATTCTTATTTACTTATTTATATACAGGTAACGACTACCCTGGAATCAAGCAGAGAATATACACTTCACTGGTAAAGGAAGTTAACTACAACCCGGTATTAGTTACATAGATTGATCAAAAGAACTTGGCTTTATACAGCTTTGGTTTAGTGCATCTAAAATTCTGTTTTCTCAGAGGACTCCAAGGGCATGGTGTTTACCCCTGGGAAATCTGAAAAGAAGTAGAGTGACCAGACTGAACACAAGACCATGAAAAAAAAAACAAACCACACAACCTGAAGTCTTAATGTATGACTGTACTTTAAATGCCATCCAACATTTGTAAAGATATTTGTTAAACATCATTTTGAGAAAATGGCATTGTTTTCACAAAATGCAGATGAGCTGACAGCTAGCAGGTCAGGCTGGGAGCCACTGGGACTATCAGCATTCAACAGCAGCAAACAACAGTTTTGAACTAAATCCTGGCCAACTATACCTACAGAAAAATAAAAAGAATCCTAATTCTCCTACTGTCTAGAAAGCATTCATAAGTAGTAGAGTGCTCACACTAAGTCTCATTGCTAAAGCACAGGCAGTTGAACCCAGCACTTCCAAGTCACAACTTCGCCTTGTGTCATCCTTTGTCTCTGTGACTACAGTGGTTTCTCCATTATTTCACTCCTATTCCATTTTTATTTTTCCAAGTCCAAAGACATTTCACTCTAAAAAATAAAAATAAAAAATGACAGCGGTACCAAGCATGTACAAATGGACAGGATACGCTCTGACACAAAAGAAATCAAATGTGAATGTTTGATGCACAAAAAGATCACGCTTGACACTCACAAATCCCATACCTAATCTCCCTTACAGATCAAAAAATGTAAGTCTAACTTTACTAGCAAAGCGCAGACCCATTACAATTAATCTGCACCACAGTGCTCTGATCTCCTGAGCAATTCAGACTGAAGATGAGAGTTTCTGTTCAGCACTTCCCAGGATGAGCCTGCCAATGCTAAGACCCCTAAGTGTCCAACAGGTAAAGCACGGCAAGTTATGAGCTCCTGCTGATAGCCAAGGCTGTACCTGATTTTATAAATCACAATTTCTCTGAAGACTGAGGAATCAATAACAGTGCAAAACCTGGCACTGAGTTAAGCAATTTACTGAAGGTGACTTAGCAGGATTCATGAAGTAGGCTCAGCTATAAAGCTGAGGCTTCATTTTATTTAAAGCTTTGTGAAACCAGAATACTGGCAGAAATTAGAAAATTCACAACTACATTTGCAACCCTCATTATAGCACAGGAAGCTTAAAACTTTCTGAAACCTCGCACCTATTTCCCACAATTAAAAAGCCTGATGTCTGAGGCAAAGTAAGATGCGTGGGGAGAGGTAAATTATAGGTACTCATACAGGTTCCACATTTCTCTATTAATTGCAAAGCAAATTTGGACTTGATTATACTCTTGGATAGACTTCTCCTCTTTCCCAGCACCCTGCAAATGCTGTATTCCAGCTCCCCATCCAGAAGGCAGCGAATTACAGGCTTTGAATAAACAGGTTTTTCCTGAAAGGATGTTGCTGTGTGCTGCCCTGCTCATCCTTTATAGCTTCACCAGGGAACCATAGGAAAATGCTGAAGAAGTGACGCCAAAGAGGAGTGTTTTGAGCAGGGAGCACTTGTGGTTTTGTCAAAGCCGATTTAACCATTAAAAATCATAGACCCTCATAAAAACTTCCAGTAACGTCTGACTCTATGTTAGCCATATATTAAGTCTTTTAATGTGCCTTCTATAAAATATAATCCACAGTATCTTGTGTTCTCAGCCTTTGTGCTGGGCTGCTAAGTACGCAATTCATTTTCAAAGCAAAGCGCTTAATAAGAGCACTCCTTTTAATCTTTGGAAAATACAAACATAATTCAAATAGCTTCTATCAAAAGCTCCTTTAAAAAGAAACCCTGAGGTCAAAAACGCACAGGAGGGCCAAAGCCGAGGTATTAACGTCAGTAGTAAGTTTATAAAACAAGAACAGCGTTAACTTCCACAGTACTTAACTTGTGCCTATCGTACCACATTAGAGCGCTTCTAATTCCACAAACCAATAGCTGTGGGGAACAGCACACAAAACACTAATTGCTACACAGCTGATGGTCTCGTTGAAAAATGGGGGAACTAACATTTAAAAATTCAACTTTGAATATTTACCCTAATTTAAAATGATAGATTGAAATCTCTCAGAATCGTTGCCGCCGCTACAAGGGAGAATAAAATCTGACAAAGCTCTGCAAAAGCTGCAGCCTCATTTTATGCAACCAGCCATCGTGATTTATGGAAAGGCCCCTCAACTACAAAGAGCAAATATGAAAGAGGCATGGTAAAGAAATTTACTTGCAAAGTTCCTTCAAGAAGAAGGATTGGCAAATGTATTCAAGAGGGTTTGGGTTTTTTTATTCCAAATTCCTGGGCATTTGTTTTAACGCACTTCTTAAATCAACCCATTTCTATGGGCAAACAAACCATGACGTATAGCTCAGAATTAAAACACAGTCTGTAATCACGTATGTGTTTTCTCAAACATTCCATATCAGCCTGAAGGAAGAGAAAGTCCCTCTGGCACAGCCCCTCGATGGATTTGGAAGGGGTTATGTACCTGGAAACCAGCCACTTTAGAAGAAAGGAAAAAACAGTTTTGAACAAGTGGATCCGATGAAGTACTCTCCAGCATGAAATTCTTTGAAATGAGCAGTTATTGTCAAGCTCGATTCCGGGAAGAAACACAAATTATTCTAAATTATTTTGTATGGAAAGTTGAACGCTGCTGCTTAACTTGCCTTCAAAGACCAATTTAAAAAACATCCCCGCACACTGGAAGATGAGATCTGGAAACCTGGAAGCGCCTATCAAAGCAAGATTTATGCATTGCGTAACAGGCAGGATGTTCCACTCTCATGAGGAAGTGCAAGCACACAGCAAAAGGAAAGCCAAAACAATCCTGAGGGCGATGCTGCAGCAAAATGCAATTACTGAACATTTAGTTTGCGAGAGCTGTGAGGAGGGAAATAGAAGGAATAATTTTAAAAATCAGGACTTTGTTAAGATGCAACAGTCACAGTTGAAGACATTTTCATGTATTAATTCCCAGGGAAAACTGCTGTGCCCAAAAACACGCAACTATTTTTTATTATTCAGGAACCGTTTTTTCTTTTGGACACCATTTCCTTTTCAAATGAACATACAAAGAACAATGGCTTTTCTCTTTTCAAAAGATCTTTGAAGGGGGAAGGCTGCCCAGCAGTTAGAGCACAATATCAAAACTTCATTTCATTAACACATTTGGTGGTAGTCTTCTCTGACCTCGCTTCAAGTTCCATCTCTGCAACACGAGGTTCCTAGAGATGTGCCACTTCTGAAGTGCGACGAGGCAGAATTCCAAATAAAGAATACAGACAACAAACAACACGGTGGTTTGTAGTAACTCTCAAATACCAAGCAAGCTACCACCAAACTGTAAGATTATCAAGCAGATCAACATGGGATTTTCCTTCCATCTGCGCTGTTTGGGACGCCTATTTAAACACAGAAGTCAGACGTTTTTCAAGTGAGCAGCAGTTCACATGGGTGGCTTTTGGGGACATCATGCCATGGCGTCCTCTCCAAATTGGAAATTAGCACTTACGCTTGGCTACCCTAAGATTTGCATCTAAACATAGACCTCTGTGCTTCCCCGAGCTTTGGAGTAAAGACAACCTTTGGAAAAAAATAAGAGATCCCCAGGTATCTGCAACTGCTGGTTTACAGCTTGCTTTCTAAAGAAACTCACTCTCACTAGGCTGCAGCAACACTTGTTAATGATTTAAGCAGCAAAACATAAATATTGAATGAAAGGGTTAGTTGTATCAAATTACCCCATTATGTTGTTGCAGCAAAGACAGCTTTCAATTATTTCCTAAACAGGAATCCAAGAAGATTCCAGTAACAAAATAGCTTTGACCAGTACGTGATTGCATCACTGAGGATAGTTCACATTAATGTATATATGCATGAACACAAATATACAATAAGCAAAACTCCTTATTTCTGCTTTGAGTCAGGCACACAATGAGAATAATCCAGAAAAAAAAAAAAAAAAGAAAAAGGTCAAATCTTACATCATTTGTTTCCAGTGATTCAAAAATTCAAAACAGCACAAAGTGACCAAAGGAGCTGAAGATTTTGCACACAAAAAAAAAGTTATAAGTGGTGAGGTGCTGGAACACACTGCCCAGAAACGTTGTGGATTCCCCATCCCTAGAGGTGTTCAAGGCCAGATTGGATGGGGCCCTGGGCAGCCTCCTCTAGCATTAAATGGGGAGGTTGGTGGCCCTGCCTGTGGCAGGGGGTTGGAGATTCGTGATCCTTGAGGTTCCTTCCAACCCTGCCATTCTGTGATTCTGTGAAGATGGCTTCAGAATTAATCAGCATCTTTCTAGGCCTGCAGTGATGAAGTCCTGCTCTGCTGCCCAGCCCTTTTCTTCACAGAAGCGATTGTAACAGACTGGAAAGCACTTCACTCCAACACTTTTTCTTTTCTTGGCATGAAGAAGCGTCAGACTTGGTCTTGACATGTACAGCTTCATTTCAGCATTCATGTAAACAGATACCAACAGGCCACACAAAAATTATTTCTTTACTGTGATCAAAATTAGCATGTCGGGTGTTTTATGTTGGAACGCAACCCAAAAGTCAAGGTTGACTTTGTCACTTTGCTGAAATTTCCTTGATGTCAAAACAAGCACACTTCTATTGGTGCACATACATTTGGGCCTTACACGCAGCAGCAAGGGCACGCTTGATCTCATTCTGTCACTCTGTGCATCAGCTACGTGTCAGGGTAAAGAATGAATTACACTGCGAGCCAAGTCGCGCTGCAGTGAGGCTGAAAAAAGACCGACTCCAGCTGTGTCCCTTTTTCTAATGCCTTCAGTGTATAAATTCAGTTTGCTGGACACAGGTTCATTATATGAATTACAAATTCTGATATTAACATCAAGTGCTACCGTGCATTCTAAATTTACATGGACTGTACCTGATACTGAACCAGCCAGCCCTGCAGCAGAAAGAAAGATCTCTAATGGAAAGTTATCGCCAGCAGCTGCTTGGTTGTCTGAAGGCTGCATAGGCTGGCCCTGCAAACCAAGCAGAAACTGAACAGTTCACTAAGGAGAACTGAATGCTGCTATGTCTGAATCCACAGTGTCATTATTACACATATTTATATCTCTCAGGTGGTTTGGAACATGAGACACACTGCTTCTTATCTAGAATCTTTCAAATTATTTTAAAGTAGGTCACCCTGCTTCTTACACCATGGCTAACAACAGTGCAATCATTCCAGAATTCTCACTTTTGCCCTCATTTGAAGGCCTTTAAAAGCAACCCATTTCATATTAAAGAAATCATAGTCTTCAGAAACCACTTAAAAAGACTTCACAAAAGGTGGACACACACACATGCAAAAAAATAAACAAACTTTGATGAGTGGTCAGATGAAGAGCTTTAGATTTTACTGCAGGCTAGACTCAACATTATACACCTCATCTCAAACCCATAAAAAGTCTGCCTAGAAGGAGGGGCTGAAGTGTCACACAACCTGTCTGCTGTCAAGATGAGACCATCTGAAAACATAGGAGACCACCACCTGACCTCATCCAGATCTATTCTGGGTAATGAGCTTTAATGGCCTGTAACTAAAATTCGCTGCCATTGCTGAGGAAAGCAAAATGTGCTGATCATCATCACGTTAAAAGATTATTTCCCCAAAAACACCACAAAAATTACACTGAACTACAAGCCCATGAGATTCTCTAAAGCAAAATACAATCACTTAATACTTTTCTCAGATGTACTATGTTTTCAAATATTTCAGAAGGCCCCAGATCTCTCACACCTCATTAGGCAGCACTGTTTTCCTTACTCCTCTTAGTGGATATACGTGCTGCTTACAAGTAGATTTGTTCAGCAGTTACTTGTTAACATAAGTAGTAAGCTGATGGAAACTGGCTAATTGGAGATGTTCGCTGGGAAATAGATATTTATACGATCACCACTACTGAAAAAACAAACACCATGATTCACAGCTCAGTGTAATTCACACTGTGGCATTTCAAGTGAGCTGCATGGCTTTTTTTAGCTGCAAACACAGAAGTAACACAATCAGAGTGTATTATTCAAACCCCCATTCCACGCTCTCTGCAGCATTTTAATGCAGTCATGTGTTATTTTCCTTATGGGTATAATAGAACATACTCACCTGAAAAGGAAAAATATTGTCAGCTCTATTCAAGCTGTCTTCCATCCACGATTTTGGAGCAAAGGCTGAGCTGGGTCGAGCATATTTCTGCAACTGGATATGATTACTGGCAAAATTCTTCTTTAAGGGCGAGATGGAGTTCAGGGGCGTTATCCCTCCGTTCAGTCCCCGGCGGTGGTCTCGACCTTGGGACCCACCCCACCCACCATATCCACCGCCCCCAGGGCTCCATGAAGATGGTGTAGGCGATGGACTTTGGTAGCTGCTCCATGGAGAAGGTGGCTTGTTTAGATTATTAGCCAAATGAGGCAACTGATTAAAAGCAGCATTTCTATGCGTGAATGGTGGTGGGTGAGGACTTGCAGGAGACCTCCTCTGTTGTTGATGCTGATTGTGATGATGCTGAAAATGGGGGTGATGAGGGTGGTGTTGAGAGAGGGGTCCAATTTGAGGGGAAAAGCTACCACCAAAGCCAGGGCTGACGTGATGTGGAAAATTCTGAAACAGCAGAGCACCATTGTTAGCTGAGGCAGCAGGGACCCCTCCCTGGTGAAAAAAACTTGCATCTTCATTGATTATCGTAGAAGAAGAAGGAGCTATCGCCGCAGACCAGTTACTAAAACCAGTCAGAGAAGATGCGGTGGATGTCAAGGGCTGTGTCGAAGAACCGAGCCCCGAAGCCTCTTGATAATCAAATCCTGTTAACACCGGCGATTCTATTCTTATTTTCTCCTTTCCATTGCCGTTCTCCGAAGAATTATCGCCCTGATTTTCTTCAGTTTTAGCTTTCTCGGGCTCAGAGAGCATGCCTGCTTCCTGACTTTGACTGGGGGAAAGTTGCTGTTTTTCTAGGGACTCTTGCTTTTCCTGTTGCTGAGCTTTAGATTTTTCTGACCCCAGAATCTCATCCTGAATATTATGGGCAGCTGGAGCAGGAAAGAGCCAAGCTGACCCAGCACTACTGCCATTGGCAGCTGTGTTATTATTTATAAAAGCAGCAGGGCTGGGGGTTGCATTTTGATGATGGTGTGGAGGCTGCAGATGTGGATGAAATCTGACTGGAAAAGCTGACTTATTTCCAGTGTTGTTTTGCACTAACACTCCAAACCCGTAATCCCCCATTTATTATACTTAGGGTTTGAATCTTCCCTGTTAGAACAAGTTGATGTTTAGTGTTTACCTCCTCCTCTTCTAAGGAGAGATTAGCAAGTAGCCTGTTTTTAGCAAGATATTCCAGTTTCTCCCTCCACGCAAATTTATCTCAGATTTGGATCATAGATTTTTTTTTTCTTTTTTTTCTTTTTTTTTTTTTTTTTTTTTTTT
>NW_024884822.1:7276418-7307149 GCF_019232065.1 Centrocercus urophasianus | reverse complement strand
TTTTTTTTTTTTTTTTTTTTTTTTTGCAAAAGATAGATCTCTTCAACTATTTAAATGCGTAAATTGGTGTCCGCTTCCTCCCTTCAGCCAGGAGAAAGGGAAAAATAAATCTTTGGTTCACAAAATAAGAGGTTTCCTTTCTTTCCTAAAGGAAATGCACAGCAATGACAGAAAAAGCTTCTGGGGAATAAGGATAAAGAGATTCTAACTATCCTGTTTTCTTCCTCCTCAGCAGCCTTGACTTGCCCATAAATGAGTTAAGAGCAAAAAAAAATATACAATGACGTCTGGTCCCCCGACCCCTTGGCAGCAAAAAAATAGATTTAAATCTGGAATAATTTAATACATCTCTATAATCTAATATATATTTGTGTCCTGCTCAAAAAGAGTCTTTGCTGTGGATAAGAGAAAAAAAATTTACCTCAGGATTTCAGCACTCAGAGGGGTGAGGAGGGGGGGTGAGTTGCAGAGGAGGCTTTTTACTGTGCTGCTGGGTTTAACCTATTCTGTGTAGAAATAATATACACCACGTATGTGTGTGTGTGTGTGTGTCGTTTAAAGGGGTAAGATCTTATCTCAGGAAATTAGTATTCTGTGTGTGCTGGGTGGGGAGTGAGTTGAGCAGAAGGGTGGATTATCGATGCTGCTCCTTTTGGGTTGGGTTTCTGAGATCGCCAGACTCACTTCTTATTTGCGATCCGATATCTCCGTGTCCTTCAGACGAGCCCTGGGTGCCCGGAGAGGATTTTCATCTCAGAAATCAGCATTCAGCGTTCGGGAAAAGGGAAGGGAGGGGACAAGCGAGCTGCGCAGGAGGAAAGGGAAGAAGGTTTTCTCGCTCTCTGTGCTGCCGGAGGGTGATCGCGGTGCCGGGCTCGCTCCTTCCACCCAGATCCGTGGGCTCCCTCCGGGCCGGCTCTTCTCGCGGCCGGCAGCAGCGGGCGGTGCTGCGCTCCCAGGCCCGGCTGCGGTGCCCCGCGGTATCCCCCCACCCCGCGAGAGTCCGTCTGTCTGTCGGGAAAGGCGGGAGGGGTTGTTTTCTGTTTCTGTTTTTTCTTTTTCTTTCTTTTTTTCTTTCTTTTTTTTTTTTTTACCTCAGGAGAGGAGCAGCCTCCGGCAGGGAGGGGAAGGTGCAGGCGGCGGGGGGCCGGGCTCCTCTCTCCCCCATGGAAGGCGTTTAACCGGTTCTCCCAAATCGCCCGGAGATGACGGGACGGAGGCCCGGCAGACTAACCGGGGCGCGGGGTCCGGCGGCGGTTCCTCGGCGCAGTCCTTCCCGTGCTGCGCGTCCTCTCGGCTCCAGGCGGGCTGCCTTCCCCGTCATGTACAGCGGCCGGGCGGGAGGTCGGGGACGCTGCCTCCGGGCGGCGACGGAGGGGGAGGCTCCGCGGGAGACAGCGCCGGGAGAGGGGGCAGGGCTGCGTGCCACCGGGAGAAGTTGCGGTAGCCGGCAAGCCCGGCCGCGTCGAGTCCTCCGCGCGGAGCCTCCGCCACCTCGTTTCGCCTCTATTTTTTTTTTCTTTTTTTTTCCCCTTTCTCCTTCCCTTCCCTCCCCCCCCCCCCCCCCCCCCCCCCAGCGGCCGCAGCTTCCTGCCTCGGTGCCGCAGCCGGTGCCTCCTTCCTCCCCGCCCGGCCGCTGCCGAGCCCCGTCTCCTCAGCACCGAGCCGCCGCACGAAATGACAACCAGCTGGAGGAGGCAGCGCGGCACTTCCGGTTCGGCGCCGGGCGCGCCCCCGCCCCACCCCCGGGCCCGGCTCTCCGGGCACAAGCCACGCCTCCCTCCGCCCGCCGCCATTTTTGGTAAGGGCAGGCACCCTCTCCGCCGCTTCCCGGCTGTGGCGGCCATCTTTGTTTTGGGCACGTCGCCCGCAGCTTGGTGGCCGTCATAGGTGAGGGCAAAAGGTCAGGCGGATGCCGCAGGGGCGACCATCTTGGAGCGGGGCGGCCATCTTTGTGCAGGGCAGGGTGTCCTCCCTGAGGCAGGGCCCTGACGGACCGGGCACCCTGTTCTGAAATCCACTGACGGCATTTCGTCCTGTAATATCATGTCTAATATCTAAGAATTCAATAATATCTGAAACGCTGCTCGTTTTTAGCACCCAAGGGCTGAGGATCTCAAGTGAACCTTTCCGTCCCTACTCTGCCCTGTCCCAGGCCTTGGCCTCCCATCATTGTGCTGGAGGAAGGGGCAGCCAGCAATGCAGTGTAACAGCGCTCAGAATGATGTTGGTGTAGAGCAGATATTACAGTACCTGGCTTATGGTGGCTGTTCGAGTTCTTGAAATGTGGAAATAGGTTACAAAGAAAAGAAGTTGTGCTAAACATGTTCTTTTTAGAGAGAAACAAACAAAAAAAAAAAAAGGTCCTTTTCAGGCCATTCTGTGATTCTGTAGATATTAGGAGGAAGTTTTTCACACAGAGGGTGGTGCTGCACTGGAACAGGTTGCCCAAGGAGGCTGTGGATGCCCCATCCCTGGAGGCATTCAAGGCCAGGCTGGATGTGGCTCTGGGCAGCCTGGTCTGGTAGTTGGCGACCCTGCACACAGCAGGGGGCTTGAAACTGGATGAGCATTGTGGTTCTTTTCAACCCAGGTCATTCTGTGATTCTATCATCATTCTAAAAAAAATTTTTGAAACTTCAACTCATATATTTTAAAGGATTTCCCGAAGAAATGGTGGTTTGAAAGAAACAACAGATTAGCAATATATACAGATAGAAGCTAATAAAAGTACAATAAATTGGAGTTCATAGAATCATAGAATATCCCAAATTGGAAGGGACCTATGTCCCTTGGGTCTTGGATCACTGTTGGATCACTGAGTCCAACTCCTGGCTCTCCACAGCACCACCCAAAAATTAGACCATACATCTGAGAGCGTTGTCCAGATGCTTCTTGACCTCTGGTAAGCTCAGTACCATGACCACAGCCCTGAGGATCTTGTTCCAGTGCCTGACCACCCTCTCATGAAGAACGTTTTCCTGATATCCAGTATGAATCTATCCTGTCACAGCTTCATGCCATCCCCTTGAGTTCTATCACTGATCACCAGAGAGAGGAGATTATCACCTGCCCTTCTGCTTCCCTGTGAGGACGCCATAGGCTGCCATGAGGTCTCCCCTCAGTTTCCTCTTTTCCAGGCTGAACAAACTAAGGGACCTTTGCCATTACGTTTTCCCCTGTAGATCCTTCACCATGTTTGTAGTCCTTCTTTGTCACTCTCCAGTAGTTATCCTTGAACAACTGTATATCAAATTTAGATAGCTTTTAAATACTTACTGTTATCACTGAAGGGAGACGCCTTTCAGCTAGACTACAACACTGCATCAGAACAAAGCAAGAAGACCTGTCAAGGAAAGGCAGGCAAGGAGAAGGAAGGTATGGGGCTGGAAGTAAAGCCACATGCCCCTTTGTCACAGTCCTCATCTGTGGGCTGAGTCATAGATCACAAAGTCATCTAAGTTGGAAAACACCTTCAACACCATCCAGTGCAAACATCAACCTGACCCATTGAGTCTTATCATAAAATCATGTCCCTTAGTGCCATGTCCAACATATTTCTTAAATACCTGCAGGGATGGGGACTCTACCACTTCCTTGATCAGCTCACCTCAATGCTAGAAAAATGTTACAGCAGGCTGTGCAGCCTGGGATATCAATGCAGCATGAATATTATGTATCATAGAATCATAGAATCCTTACAGTTGGAAGGGACCTTTAATATATCTGTGGTATTTATTAAATATTCAGTGATCATTAATTCAACTACCTCAGCAAATGTGATAATGGGCTTGGTTGCCCCTGCCTGCCAGGAGCACACAGTGAAATTCCAGTTTTCCTTTGACTGCGGTTATCAGAGGAGTAACACCATGCACTGCACATCTGATTGACTTACTGTGTATACAGTTATGTGGTCAATGGGCACAACCAAAACTGACACAGGCTTGCTTTCTTTAAAATTAAGTATTGCACAGGAATGGGGCTTATCCGAGGACATACATCAAAACTCTGGTCTACTACATATCACTTCTGTAAAATAGTTCATTTCTAGAGATGGCTGTCCTTTTTGCATATCTACAAATTAAAATTTGCCGATAAAAATGTAGTTCAAAATTAAATGACAAAAATAGTCAAGTTAAAATAGGTAAATTTAGATATTATCAGTGGAAAGATCAACACAGAAAAGAAACAGTCCTGAAAATTTTTCACTCAGTAGTGGGGTGTTCACTACTACCTCCTCCAAGACTCTCTCCCACCTGCACTGTCCCCATTTGTGAGTTTGGATTGTACAGACATCTTTGCCAAACCCAGTACTTCCCAAGCATTTTGTTAAATTATTATATTTTTTTTGTAGTCATTTGTACATTACCTCCATGTGTGAAAATGTACTTGTTTACATTTCATGAAGACATCATTGGTTGTGAACATGTAATTACAGAGTTTTAATTTCCCCTTTTGTTTACTGCTTGCAATGTAAGCCCATTTGATGTTAAGTACTATTTTCTTCTGTACTTTTCTAGTCATACTGTTACTATCATCACCGTTGTCAGATGCAGACTTCACAAGCACTTCTGTCAAAAAGCTATGAACCTTGCTCTAGCAGTAGATGGCTATTACATGAACAGTTTGGGGAAGACTGAATAGACAGCCTCACTTTAATTTCAGGCAAACCCTTGCAATGCAGTGGGAAGTATATCAGCTTGAGTGATATGAAAAGAATTTCCAAAATTGGACTTTGATCTCTTTGCTTGACAAATGAGGCTTGCTGAAACCATGGGAGGCTTCTTAACAGCTGATATTCTGATGGTATCAGCTGCCCAGCAGGATTTGTGTCATTTTATTCAACCTCTTTGACAAAAAAAATGCCTGAGCGAAACACAGGGATTGAAGACACTACACATAGTTGCAAAGAAGAACAAATCTCTAAAGAAAATGAGCAGTATCTATAAATAAGTGTATTTAACAACCTGTGAGGAAGCTGGCACTTTGATGTCTTGATGATGTAAAGAGAATCTCAAATAATTCATCTGAGGTTGTTTTTTTTTTTAATGCATAAAAAACAAAATAACTTCTTCGAATTGCCACAGAAGTTTCACGGAAGCCAATCATCAAGTCAGCTACATGATTAGCTTACAAATTTGTCAAACATTTTAAAATTCTTTATTACTAACAGCAATAGAATTTCATTCGCCGCCTTCCTTTAATGGAGAGAATCTTACTTTCCCAGCTGCCTCGCTGTGAAACCAAGCTCGTTTCCATGGAGTGACTGAGATATAATTGCTGTTTTTTGTTACAGGCACACCGAGAGGGTGACAAGCATTTCTAGAAACTGTCCTATTGCCCTAATTCAACATCTAGCTAACAGGTTAAGCAGGTGTTTTTGTTGTGTTCTTTTTCTAATCACAAACCATAAGCTCGCATTTTGCAGTCACGTTGGCCCTTTATCACATAGCTTATCATACAATCGCAGTCACGTAGGTTGGAAAAAACCTTCAAGATCATCAAGTGCGACCCTCCACCTGACCTACAGTCCCATCAATAAATTCCATCACTTTCCCAAGCAGCTTGTTCCAATGCTTGACTACCTTACCCAGGAAGAAGTTGCTCCTGGAATCCAATCTAAACCTCCTGGCATAGCTTGAAACCATTTCATCATGTCCTAATTTTTGCCGCCTGAGAAAAAGACCAACACCTCTTCACTGCAGCCTCCTCTTGGGTTGTTATAAACAACAATAAGGTCTCCTCCCCTCTGCCTCAGAGCAATTTCCTGTTCCCTCAGCTGCTCCTCATAAGTCTTATTTTCTAGTCACGCTGTAGTAAGGTATAGTGACACTTAAAGCATAAGATCAGCACAATAACAATTACAAACAAAACATCTTGGACATCTAAATAATGTGAATTGAAACAAATCAGGAATTTAATCCTCAATTTCCCTTCACCTCAACAATTAAAATGATGTTTTCAAACGTGTTTTCAATAGAAAGGATGGGAAAGTTTTCCCAGTGGCATTTGCTCACGTGCAGGTGAGATTCAGTGTCCAGATTTGCTGCCACATCCACTAAGAAGGTCCCTGCATCTTGGCCACGGGGTATCTAACACCTTTCACCTCAGAGGCCCTTCCAGCTGAATTACACGGAGTACCTTTGGTCATTATGGTGACTCACACTAATCACTAACAGGACCTAATGGATTCATTTCTGGAAGCAATGCAACTCTTCTGTGATCTTACAGGAGAGGATTCCCTGCCATCATGGCAGATGTCTGCCAGCGGCACTGGCATCCCAAAGCCCTTGGAAAACTCTTCAGTGGGAGACAACATCACAAGTGGGAGCATACAGCTCCATGCTAACAGCTTGGTTTCCTTGCCTGCTTTTGTTCCGATAATAGCGCATCACCTGATAAACGCTCTGTTATGATTTAGGTCACAGAAAAATTGGGGAAAGCAGATCTGAAGTAGAAAAATCTGTTCACTCACTCTTTTACTCAAAAAAATAATGAGATCTATGGTTTGCTTGAATGTCATACAGTGCCTTTCAAATAGTCAGTGTTACACACTTAATAAAACACAGCAAAGGGTAAACATTTTCAGAGCAAAACCGAACTTTGATAGCTGGACCATGCAGCCTTGGGAAGACCATATGACCATAAGAAGGGTAATTATTAATAATAATTTAATAGAATCAGTTGAAAGATACACTAAGCCTGAAAAAGAATAAAGGAATCCCCAGGAAGAAGGCTGTCCCTGGCAGACTGCAGGAGCAGATGTGTGAAACCCCAGCGCTAGCAAATCAGGGCCCTATTGAGCTGAGAAGTGAATTGAGTTGCAGAGCTTAGAAGGAACTCCTTATGGAAAATGCCTTGCCAGCAAAACTCTCCTTTTTTTAAATCAAAGGACTGTCAGCTCTCACACATCTGCTGATTGCAGCTGTCGTGGTGTCATCCAGAAAGAAAGGTGAACCCTCTATGACTCAACACACGAACCTGGTGTTAGCATTGCACACTGCCGACTGCAGAAACATCAGGCTGATGCACCTATTTAACACTGCAGGTAGGGAAACTGAGAATTCTAGTCTCACTAGAAAGAGGATAAGAATCGTTTTTCTAGGAACAAAATTATCAGTTGGATCTTATGTATGAAATGCTGTGCAAAGATTGATGTTTTCTTGAATGTCAAAATCTCAATCAAGACGTCCACATTTCCAGCTCTGAATTAATAAGTATTGGTGTGTCTCGTCCATGCCAAACTCTCTGGCATATGAACACAATTCAGTACATTAAATCAAAAGTCAAAATTAACACTGTGCATGAGCATAAAGACTTTAGAATGAATGCACTGGGCTGTAATAAACTTCAGAGGGATGCTTTGTGGGATTATTTGTCACTCAGGTGTTCCTCCACCTTACATTAGGTCTAATGAATCTCAGAAGACACAGTACTGCTTCACGTTCAATGGCAATAAAGGCAACCAACAGACTCAAAAAGCTGCATCAACATTTCACCCTCAACAATTGCTCCAGGAAGGCTGAGTTAAAATCTCCAGCCGAGCTGTCAGTGGCTAATATTAGCCTACACATAGAGAAAACTTTAATTTCAGGGCAATTTTCAAATACTGCAGAAATTGTTCTCCTGGCCTCAGAGAAACTCCAACTATTGGTTTTTGTGCTGATGCAGCTGCAACTGCTGCTTGCTGGATTGTATCTCAGCTTGGTCACTGCAATATCAAAGTATGATTTTATAAACCCAGTAAACCATTTAACTCTTGTGTAAAACACATTATACATGCTAATGGCTTCATTTGGCTAAGCCGGCTTTGTCATTTTTCTGCAGCTGGATGAAGGTGCTAAATATACTGACATTCTCTCATACATTAAGCAGCCCCTTAATGGCATACATTGCCATGGAGCCTTTAGTCTTTATGAAAAAAATCCTTATCACTGCCCAGAGAACTATTTTGTGTGCGGTAATTATGTAATATTAATGAACAATATCACGTACAACTGTACTTTCCAGCCCTATTCTTTGTATGGAATGTACTTCAGAATGACCTGACACTGCAAAAATGCCTCTAGCTTCCACGGCTCATGTAAAATACAATAAATACATAAATAATTTAGAAGAGGAAATAGTGTTGTGACAGCAGCGGTGTTCTTAGTGCTATACTTAAGAATCTGGCAGTGTGGCCTTTCATTTCTCACTTAAGAACACCGCCCAGTCTGCACGCAATGGGCTGCCCCAAGAAGGGCTGCTCTGCCACAAACGCTGCTGGCCTGCAGGCATGGCCCCAGGCACAGCCATGTGCCATTTCCCAAATGTTTGGGAGCAGATGAGCCGGCTCCAAGCCAGCCAGTCTGCCTGCCCATGGCACCCACGGTGTGTGAGAGGCAGCTGGATGGCAAGAGCAGTGCAGCAGCTGCACTGGGATAGGATCTGCTCGTACGGTGCAGTTGGCTTCCCAATGTCTGTGTTATTCTTCACTTCTGATATAAAATAACTGGCTCCTTAATTCCTATTAATAAAAAAGGAGTGCATCAGGGCTGTTGGAAGGGCCAATTAGTCAGGGCTTGCAAAGTGCATTGGTGCTAAGTATAATTTTTACTGCAACTAGGTGACACCTTCATTTCTCAAAATAAGATTTCATAGCCTATTCATTTACAAAGTGGGCTAGTGCCTTTGGGTATTTGGGAAGGTCAAAAAGACAAATTGAAAAGCACCAAATCATTTAATTTCGAAGTGCATTAAGCACACACTTTTCAATTCTCTGACTAAAATGTTCATCAGTTTTTCCAAAGAGGTTTGTATTCAGGGCACAGAAATAGTTTGCGGATTTTCGATTCCTGAAATACTTCACAATGCGATTCAGGGAAAAAACAGCAGTGTCTTCCTGTCCTAAAAATCACAGATTCACGTGCAAGGTGTTAATGATTGCAAGTGACAGCTTAAAGATAAAAATAGCATTACGAAATACAATTGTTAACTAATCGCTTTCGAGAACAGAATTTTCCTCTGCTTTTGAAAAGCATGAGATATTGTAATAACAATAATTAAAAAAAGAGTAAGGAAAGCAATACAAAGAGCCCAGTTCAGAGTGACAAAGATGTGGTGGGTGTGCTTTTTCCCCCAGTCACCACACACCTCAATGCAGCACACCAGGACCCAGCCCTGCCATTGCAGAGCTCTGCCTGCTACACTGGGAGTCTCCAGGCTGCAGCTCTATTATTGAAAAGGAGAGCAGTGGTAATCTGCTCCATTTTAGGCAAATTAAGCGCAGCTCTTTTACTCCTGGCACATTCCCTGTACAGCTCTGAAATGAGCATAATTCCACGAAATCCGTAACATTCTGTGTCTAATATGGCTACTGTTATCCCTTCTCTCGCAGACGGAGTCTCTTCTGGGGTACTTCACAGGGAAGGGACATATTCTGCATAAACCTAATGAATGCTGGTGCCTATGTGCTGGGGGGATGAGTTAAGAGAATTTCAGTCTCACCTTGCAGTTCTCTACCTAATAGGCCTCGTGTTGTACCCTGGTGGCCAGGGACGGAGGACACTGCATATTCAGCGTTCCCCACTTCTGCCTTGCAGGGGAAGAAGGGTGTGTTGCCACTGACAGTAGGGTGAACTCACGCTTTCCAATTTTTCCCTGTGTTAGGAAATAGGTCCTGTCTCATTACTGATGACAGCACGTATTGGTAGGTCATAGAGCAAAGGGAGAGCCTTGCGTAGAACAGCTGGGGCCCAGAGCCAGAAATCTCATTAAAGTAAGCTGCTGCTATTTCCAGCCTGTAATAGAGCTTTGGAGCTTGATTATATTCAGTGAAAGCAGGTCATTACAAACACAGTGCTTTTTGCATATTATCTAAATTGAAATAATAATATGTTCTCTCCTTTCATGTGCTATATTGATAAATCCCAACTTATGAATGAAACATGTTGATTAGTTAGTTAAAAATAATTAGTTCCATATTATGCCTACAAGTTTAAGGCTTGATTAGTGCAAACAAATAACTTTTTTTGATAATAATTCATTTACAGATTATTCTTATAAATGGAGCACACAGGCATAAAAATCATCTGCAGAAATAAAGTGTGTTATTTGTTCTCTCTTTTCTTTGCACTTTGACTTGAGATATAACAGTTCTTTGAGAACTTCATGGACAGAATATCTCTAATCAGATTCTGATCTCAACAGCAGTTACCACAGAGCTGCTCTGGCATTATTTGATTGAGACAGTGGTGTAGCAGATAAGAATGTGGCTCGTAAGTGTTCTTTGATTCAATCTTTCTAGCCACGTAGTCCCAAAAGAACAACACTTACTGCTTACAGTAACTGAGAATATTACTCTGTTTAGCTGCTCATTATTGAACTCATATTTAAATACTCTGATATTAACCTTTTCAGTTCTTTTGTGGAGAGGGTAAACACGTGCAATTTTTATTTTCCCAAATATATCACCAAAGGAAAATCACTGAATGATGGAGGGTGATGGAGGCTCAGGCTGGTGCCCAAATACAGTGATGGACTGTAAGACCACCGACCAAGGGGTTGTAACTTGAGCAAGAGATAACTGTGATGTCGCTAACTCTCCCTGTTTAAATTCGGGTGCTGGCAGAGTCCAGTGTCCACTCATGCCTGGACTCCAGTTGAGCGTAGCTGTGAGACTTGGAGGCCTTGGTTGGGCTGTGGGGCCGCTGGCAGCAGTTCTCGGTACCCATCCCAGAGCACCACTGTTTCCATGGCCCTGCCTGTCTCAGGTGTGCTCACAGCAGCAGAGATGAGCGGTGTGGGAACACAGCTCCCAGGGAGGCCAGTGGGAAACAAGAGCTAGGAGGATTTGCTGCTGAGATGGGGGCATTGCTGCTGCCTACCCCAATGAGTTGCCATGGCCTCTCTTTCTCTCTCATTTGCAGTTTATAACATCTTCTGCCCACTGTAGCACCAGTGAGAGGAACAGCTTCCCAACCTCAGCTCTCCCCAGCCCACAGCACAATCCGGGGCCATTGCCATGGCACTGGACTGGACCTGCCACATCCGTTGGCAAAGTTGGGATGATGTCACCCGCATGACCCCATGTTTACACCAGCTTTGCTGTGGCTGTGCATTCTGGTGGGCAAAGAAGAAGCTGAGTTGTGCGGTATGTGGGCACAGAATAAAGACTATCCAATACTCAGTGTGGTCAGATGATGATTATGTCCAGTGCTGTATCCCGCAGCACACTCAGGTTATGGCCTGCAGGGTGAGCAGGGGCCCTGCAGAGCTGGTGCTCATTACTCCTGAGCACTGCTTCCCTCCCAAGCTCTGGGCTGCCTTTTTCCAAGAACATCCAGAAGACCTCAAACCCCTGCTCCTGTGGCTCCAAGAAGAGATCGAGAGGATCTGCAGCAATGAGTGGTGGGAGGTGCTTGGAGGACAGTGCACAGTCATGGGCTTCCTTTGTACCTATGGGCTCAACCAGGTGGCCAAACTGCAGGGGCTGGCCAGACTGCAACTCAGGTGGACTTGGAGGTGAACATCTACCTCTCAGTCTGCTTCTGAGAGAAAATAAAAATAAGTAAATATCATTTTGAAGGAAAACAAAACCCCACAGAACATATTTTTCCTAGTCATCAGTTCACTGAAGCCAGCTGGATTTAGCAACATCCAAAAAGTTTAAGTGCAGTCCCAAATACAAACGTTCTCCTGAACCAAGGCTTAGGGCAGTTATAAGGACTTTTCTTAGCTCCCTGAGCCCTCACACTGACAAAACAAAAAAAGGGTCCATAGCTGTACAGGAGACATCCACTAAAGGAAGGTTATACATCGATAGGAGTATGGTAAATATACTATAATAAAATCAAATAACAGCATGGTGAAAACCCTTGACTGTTGATACTACTGTCTCTGCTGTTGCTCCTACCTACAGAACCTCCCTGGTGGCTCTGTGAGAATCCAGCCCTATTTTGGGAGTGCTGATAACTTCAAGCAGTCATCCACAGTGTGGGAGTTGACAGGGTACTTAGAGAATATGAGCCTGTGTATTTAGCTGCTGGAGCATGACAATTCTGCATGAGGCAAAGAATACACTTTTGTAAAGCATTTTTATAGAACGCTTTGTAGAATGTTTTACAGAAAACTTGACAAGATTGGGAAGACAACCAGCCACATGCTCCTTTCACCCTCTTTCCAGAGTGCCAGCAATGGAGCTAATGTGGCTGTGGCGTGCATACTTGTCTGCTCGGACTCAGCACTGACATGTAGTCACCAGATAGCCAGTAGCTGGAAATGACTGAATCTCCACTGTTCTGTGAAAGACCTGGAGGGACTTGCTGGTTAAAAACTCTTCAATCCTTCTCAATCCTCTCAGAGAGCACTTACAGTGGAATGGTAATGGGTTACAGACTCAGAGTGCTTTTAAAGCACTCAATATCGAGTAAAAAAGGCATTAACTTGCCCTCCTTCCCACACTTCGGACCTGATTCTAAATGCTAATTAGGATTATTTTCACTGAAGTGAAGGGAGTTGTGCAAGCATAAAATCCATGTAAAAGTGGAATCGTATCCATGAGTTGACTCCTGGCAAATTATTCCGTTTGCTTTAGGAAATTAAAGCATTTCAGAGAGTCTGGATGATTTAAGAGCTATGTTCTTACTTCCTAGAAATTAGAATAGTATATCAGGTAATCAATAAATGTATAAAATCGTCTGAAATGCAAGCAATGCAGAGGTCAGCAGCAGAAAAACTGCAGCTGAAATCACTTTAGGTGATATACTGTAAAAGCAACATTATTTTTACCAACAACACCTAGAAACCATTGGAAAAGGAAAGAAATTGATTTAATGGTATAGCAAACATTTGTTTCATATACTCTTTTTTTTACTTCTCTCTTCACAAATAAAAGTAAGCACACAATGATCCCCAATTAATCACTTGTGCTCCAGCCTCCCTTCAACTTGAAAAAAACTGGGGGAAGATGCACCCCCATTGGGCCTATTTGTATACAGCACTGTATTCAAAGTACTTTGTCAGTATTTTTTTCTCTTCCAATCCCAAGCATCAGGGGCTGTGTAAATTTCATCAGTGGTCTGTAGTAGAAACTCCTCAGTTGCACGTGAAGCCTCTCCTGTGCCTTCCACAAGCAGAGCCTCCCTTAAAACCAATGGAAGTGCTGATCTTGCTCAAGACATGCATGGGAGTACTTTGGGAAATCAATGGGTTATTCAGCAGGTGGGAATCAATCAGCTTGCACCTTCAAGTCTAAAAGAGCTGCTTGATGAGGGTTGGCTTCTGATGGAAGCTGGTGGCATGTGAGAAATTCAAGAAGGAAATATCCAGGGCTTTCAAAGTATAAGTAAACTGCACGTAGCTTTGTGACTTGTAATAGTTCACAAATCACTGCATCAACTCCTGGGCTTTTGCCGGAGTACTGTGAGGCTGTTAGAAAGAGGAACAAATGCCTCTGTGCTGCTCCTTCCCCCTGCACTAGAATAAGCCAAGGCTTGTGATGTTTGGCCAAAGAATGGGGAAACCTAGGAATGACTTTGGACAATAGATGCTGGTGATCATGAGTCACTAGGTAATCGTAAAGACAGATCTACAGTCAGATGTGGCTTGGGGAACAGTGATTTATTTGCCATGTGCTTTGTGCCTGACCTGAATTTTGCTTCCTGTGTACTCTTAATAGCATTAAAAGGAATTTTTGTGAACGCATAGTGAGGGGTGCCCTTTGATACCAGCCTTGGTTCTGAACGGGTTGGCTTTTTGGCTTGTCACATCTTTCTAGCCTCTAAACCTCTGCCTGTGTATTATAATATGGCATGCCGTAAATATCTGTAATGGAATGGATTACATCAGCTGACTTCGTGTTGCCAATCTCAATATTAAACTCTGCAGTAGTCAGGAGCCCTGCCCAAAGGACTATGACAAGCATTTATGTTTCAATACAAAGTACAGAGTAAAGCCACATGGGTTTTGGCAGCTGGTACTACCTGTCAGATAAGAACGGCATACAGGAGAACAGTGCCATAGCACTGAAGTTCTTTCTCAGCATTAAGAGCTGTCAAGTACCTGATACACTGCCTTCCTGAATTTGCTGTAGGTTAGTAATTTATGTATGTATTTTTAAACAAATAGTAACTCCCTGTCCCCAGTACTCAAGCAACAGTAAAAAGCAGCGTCCTATTTCTGCTGACTCTGCTCTGCTCAGGGCTGCAACAGAGGAGAGGGATTTGGTGGAATTCAAACATATTCTCACTCCATCTTAGATACACAAGTGGAACTGGTTAAAGTGCTTTTATGGTTCAGCATTTTCTTGTGGCTGCAGTACACCTGGTCAGATGCACATTGACTGACTACTCTCACTATAATTCCAAGTTTGCCTGAATTTGTTTGGTGCCACCATCTGTGGGAGATCAGTCAACATTTGGTTCCAGAGAGTTTGACCAGAACTTTTGTCCCAGTGTTAGACTTTTTATCACAGCTTTTTCTTTTTCAATGTGAATATTCTCAAAAGAGGTTGCTCAAAGATCCATGTAGCAAGTGTGAAATAATTAGACTCAGTGGAACACAACAAGTTCTAAAGCGTGGGAGGCATGATTCGGCACTTCAACTTCCCAACATTAATGATTTGTTTATTTTTGGAGGCTTTCAAGGTAAAGCCAGACCAGCTACTCTGCATGGGACTTAAAGATTCTTTACCTGCAAAGATAAGGAGGTTGGCAAGAACTCCCTTTATCTGCCATGCTGTTTTCTGACTGCTGCTAGCCGCAGTGAGATGGCTTTATTTCTATTTATTTCTTTAGTATTTACCGCACAGGAATTGCAAAGAGCAGATTGAGATGCTCTGAGCAACAGAACCACAAAAAGTGCTCACAAATTGCACTGCACATTGTACAAATATGGAACCAGATCCTGTGGTCCTGTACCTTTATTTCAGCAAAGGAGCTGCCCTACTGTTTATTTAAAATTGGTTGCCATGGTGGTATCACCCGGGCTTCCACCCCAATGAAAATTGTTTGCATCCGTGACGCAGCAGTGCTGGCAACCCAATGTTTGCATGTACCTCTAACACAGGGCTAATTGTGAAAAGGGAACCTGACTGTTTACCTTTGCACAGTAGTCAGGTTGCTCAAACATGCACATCCCACTTGCTGTTAAAACCAAATGGAGGTGGAAAAGCAGTTGGTGTGACAGCTTCTGAGGCTTCAGAAATCTCAAACAAAATGGAAGGGCGGAAATAAACCGGTGCAAGGTATTGATTTTGCAGCACCGTGTGACATTTCTGGCAAATTCGTGGTCTGATGTTTTCAGATGGATGGGGAGCCCTGTCTGACTTTCAGATCTGCTGATATGAGAGTGTATCTATTCCACTAATGAGCCTCAATCATTAGCTTCCTTACTTCACAGGCAGATAGTGATCCCATTAGTGAGGTGAACAGCAGCCACCACTGGAAGACTCAGAAATGTCACTGAAAAATACGAAACATTAAAAAAAACCCTATGTTTGTAGTTAGATGGCAATTCAGCTTGTGATCCAAACTCACTATGGGTTCAGGTTTACAAGGGCCAGAGCCTCACAAAGCCCTCTGAAGCTTCAGCCTGCTTCCAACTTGGATCTGGTGTGTAGGGCCATGCTCCGAGTTGGTTCCACATCTCAAAGGGACGTGCAGGCTTAAAGCTTGATCTTTGGTGTAAGAAGTTTTCCTGGAATACTGGATCTAGCACAAGGAACAGATTGGGTTAATGCTCCTCCCTGCATAAGCTGTCAGCACTATACTTTGAACAAAACAGCAGCAGCTTTATGAGCTAGAATAGTGCTTGTTAAATTGAATTAGATCTGGAGCATTAGTATCAGCCTCTTCCCTTTACCTTTATTGGGAAATCCTCATTTCCAGCCTATGTGATAAATAGGGATAGGAGGAACCTAAGAGCAGCTCTGAACAAATAACAAGGACCAAATGCTATCAATCAGGAGAAAAGAAAGCCTGGCAGTGCCAACTCCATTGTGGCCTGCAGGCTTTTGCAGAGCAGAATCAACTCAGGCTACCGCGTCTACATCCCTTCCTAGTTTACAAATAAAAGAGCTGGGCAGTCGTCTGTCTGCCTTTACAGCATGCATATTTTGTTTCAGCTGATGTGACTGCAATGCTGATTCTGCTGAGCTATAAGTGAAAGATCTGCTGAGTAAGAAATTATTAAAGGGAAGCAAGAGCCTCATTCTCTTTTGGTGATGTCAGTGCAACCCTTATCAATAATTGAACAGCTTTTCCAGGAACCCAATCTGGAGAGACCAGGGCCCATGTAACCACATCTCTGCCTCACTCAGATGTTCCGGGAAAGGCTGCTTCCCACTGAGGCAGTACTGTTTCTTCTGCAGCCTCACAAGGCTGTGAGTGAGACTGTTCCATCTGATACACCGCTGCCTGCCCACACGCTGTCAGACTGAAAAGCTCAAAATAGGGACTGTTTTATAAGGCTCCAACCCATTTTCTGGAGCCTGGAGCCAGTGGGGTGTTGGGGGGAGGCTGTGTTCTTTGCAGTGCCTTGAATTTCCACTGCAGAAAGGAAGACTGGTGAGCAGAGCTTCCCCCCACCATTACTTCGCAGACTTGGACTGGGGAGCAGTGGTCATCTCAGAGCACCTGGATACTGAAACCAGAAACTTTGCATAAAGGCTGAGAAGGGAATTCCTGAAAGCTCTCTGTTAAAATGCTGGCACCAGGGATGGTAGAAGCCAGGTGACCGTGCATTTGTATCACTCCTGTAGAAGAATCTTTCTCTTAAGCTCTCCTAATCAATACATCCGTCTTGCAATAAATACAAGAAAATACATGAGCGGAGAAAATCAGAGGTTATATGTGATTAAGGCCTTTTATACACATATGCATGTTCTAAGTGACACAAGCTGATAGCTGTCCTAGCAACACATTTTGTGGGACAGGATTTTATCCCTCACTCCAGGCCTTGTGGGTTACTCTGATGGCATAGAGAAGCTAGAAATGGTTCCCTGTGAGGCTTTGCTGCCTGGTTAGACTTTGGGTAAGGCACTGGCCCCTTCTCAAGGTCAGCCCAATCCATACACTGGACAGAGAGAAGCACAGCAAATATCCTATCAGGCATTCTGGGCAGCTTCAGTTGACAGCAGCTTATAAGGAGCAACTAAATATAAAATCATCCTCAGGGCAGCTCTAGTTTAAACCAGGGCACATCAGCCCTCAGAAAAGCACAGGATCTCCTGGATGCATATAAGATAGAGGAAGAATGAAAAGAATTTGAAGAGTACAGCAGAAATTCTGAAAAACAAATGGTAGGTGTGCAGTGGTAAGGGAGAGAAGCAAAAAAAAAGCATCAGAAACATGAAAAGTGTCTGAACTTCAAGCATCCCCCACCAGTTTTTTTCATTGTGCTCATGCACTAATACCTGTCCTCCTCACTTTGGAGTCCTCTCTGCCCTGGAAGACCTTTTGACTTGTTCTAACCCTTCTCTCCTACTCTATTTCTTCCACTGTGTTTCTACAGTATCCCACAAAATACTGGTGCCCTAAAAGCCACAAGCAACAAAAATAAACACAGTAGCTCAAATCTTTCAGCAACAGAACTGAGACTTCCTGTTGCAATCTAACTCCACATACTAGAACAGCAAAAGATACTCTTTGTGGTTTTCCCATTTGCTCCCAGTTCTGTGGATAGTGGATCTAGACCTAACTCTGTACTTTAAACTGTTATCTGGATCTAATGTGTAAGTGTGCAAGAGAAGATGATCTCCAAAATGCCTCCAACATACTGGATACCTAATGAAGTCATGTTCCTGCTGGATAATGCTAAACTAGTTCACTGATACAAAAAATGGAGATGAACTTTGCTGCTCTGGCCTATATCTAAAGGAGATAAAAAGATTCTATCTATATCTTTTGGGCCACACAATCCCTTTCTAAGCCATATTGTGTTTCCAGGTTATATTACAGACAGCTGATTACGCTGACTTTTTGCATCTGAAGAATTCCCCCACTTTTATCCAGGTATTCAGTTGCAGATTATAATTAATTCAACAATCTGTGAAAATCAACAATTATCAGTTACTGCTGATATTAAATGAGGTATTGATTAGTATTCAATTATCCAGGCTGGCAGGTCTACAGATACCTTTGCTGAGCTTCAGCATTACCACAATTCTGTATAGTAAAGACGAGTCCTCTCTTGCAGTGCACTTGCACCATCCCTGAGCTCATTGTGCTGCATGTGAAAGTCTGAAAATAACCTTTTAATCACAGCCTTAAAAGCACAACTTTAAAAGAAACAATAACGCAAATTCTGCAGAACAAGACAATACCAGTAAGGAGAAACAACTGCAACCTAATCTGCTATGAGCTAGTCCAATTTAACCACTGCATCTGTGCTCTCTTCCTATGCCTCTCAGAGAAAGCACACTTCTTCTAAATGGCTCTCTACCACTGAAAGAGGTACCTCACAGTCTTTTATCCCTGGAATCATATGAGCATCTAAACATCTCCTGTCACCTCGGCCCCATTGACTTGGTCACCATTCACTCAGTAAGTCTGGAGCAGAGCAATCCAGGTATCTCCATATCCTCTGCTAACACCTGAAATAATATTGTTACCATGGAATGATAGAATCATTAAGGTTGGAAAAGACCTCTAAAACCATCAGGTCCAACCACCAATCCACCCCCACCATGCCCACTGACCACATCCCTCAGTGCCACATCTCCACAGCTCTTGAACACCTCCAGGGATGGTGACTGCACCCTCTCCCTGGGCAGCTGTGCCGCTGCATTATCACTCTTCCTGAGAAGAATATATTTTTAAAATCCAGCCTGACCTTCCCTGGCACAACTTGAGCCCATAACCTCTCATCATATTTGGGCATCCTAATAGACGGTTCTTCAAAATAGGAAAAGTAGTGCATTTGACTTATTGGGCTAGTGAAAATTCACTGGCTTCTTCTTGTGCAGTGGTGACTGCTGATAGTGTTCCTGAAGTGTGTGTGACTTATCCCAGAGCTAACTACACCATAGGCTGCAGGCAGAAATACATCCACAGTTCTGTAGATCTTCAAGCCAAAGTCTGCCCTCCGTACAAAATGTGTTGCAACAGTCAGGTCCTGCCCAGCACCAGCAACTGCTCCAGGAACGACAGCACTGAGTGCTGGGGTTGGGGACAGATTGCTTTACTGTTGCTTGAAACAAGAATACCGACCTGCAGAGTTAATTGAGCAGTTGTTGCTAGGAGGCTTCAGAGCTGCCTTCTGCGGTTCTCCTAAAGTGAGGGTTGCTTTGTCTGGATTTTCAAAAAAATGTTGAAAGCTAAATACAGCTGGATCAAAATCACCATAAAAAGGAATCGGATTTTCTGACTCTATTTTACCAAGACTAATATTTTCTGGGCACAAAACTGCTGTTTGAATCAGTCTCTGAAAGATTCACAAATGAAAAACAGGCTTTTTTTGACGCTGTTCAACTGCAGTAAAATTGGACCAGAACATCTCAGTTCAGAGTGCACAGCATACACATAAAAATGCACTTTTGCTCATATTTAAAGTGATGTGTGTATATGTATGTATAAAAAGAGTATACAAACAAACCTTTTTGCATTCATGTATGTCATTTAGCTGTTGTAACACTTGTAGAGCAAGGTGCCATTTAATTTTTTTTTGTCCTAAATCACCAACTCAAAAAACATATGATTTATTTATACTATTAAGTGTCTACACTGGAACCCAGATTAAATAATACTACCCAAAATCAGAGTTACTGCATGAAGTCCATGCTCTCTGTAAAGTTCTTTAGCATTCAGGAAGGATCCACTGAGCAGAGGATAATATATTTCCTAGCATCCTACTCTAATCTGAGTGCTATTCACTAATTAAAAGTAGATTTTTTTGGCCCAATCTCCACAGTATGTCATCAAGAAAAATGGGAAGTACATTTAAACCAGGTGATGAATTATCAAACCTGCAGCTGTCCGAGGTGGACCCCCTCCACAAGGGATCTGCTGTTCGTGTCTCTGGTTGAGTTACCAGCTATTCTCAGAAAGAAGTCACAGGAGTTAAAAAATCACAGCTTTTCCCATGTACCTTCAAGAGCAATTTGTATATTTGATTCATGTTTCGGAAGCGGAAAAATCATTAACCCTGTTAAAGGGATGATATTGAAAGCCCCAGTGCAGGGGGTGCAGCCTGCTCCTGCAGCTGGATGGGGAGCAAAAGGGAGAAAGCAGCCTGCAAGCCCTGGCCGTAGTGCAAAAAGCACTGCTCATTTAGCATGGTGAAAGCATCTGCCTTTGACAGAGATCCTCTCACTGAGGACGGAAAGGAACGTTCATCAACGGCAACAAAAGACCTTGGAGCATCCCTCCTTGGCCCTTTATTTCCTGAGTGTGTGAGCCATGAATGATGAGCATGCCGAGGGTTAAAG
Organism: Centrocercus urophasianus; assembly: GCF_019232065.1. NCBI lineage: Eukaryota > Metazoa > Chordata > Aves > Galliformes > Phasianidae > Centrocercus > Centrocercus urophasianus. Next base: position 7,286,745 of record NW_024884822.1, on the reverse strand, counting down.
TAAAAATAAAAAATCACTCTCTGGGAAAACATACAAGAAAAGGGCAGCTAAATCTCTGACAGATGAGAACACTCCCAGGGTGTCAGCTATGGGAGTTCTGATTTACTTTATCTGGAGGGAGAGATAAGGACTCCACACTACAGCAGCATCTAATAAATGATGCCTGCAGCACAATAACAAGAGAGAGCTCTTCATTTTATTTATTTATTTTGCAGTTAATTTAGTGTTCCTGAAAGCAAGGGCTTTCTTGCTGTGGTCACTGACAACACATTACAGTTCTCCCTCCCTTCTGTCTCTGTCAATAGGCAATTTATAAATAACCGGGTAGGAGGATCTTCACCCCTGACCTGTGGGCTCCACCACTTGAGAAGAAAGATGAGGAGCACTGATGCCTGGCCGACAGAGTGCTCATTCAGACCTGGTCTTCAAAGCCACAGACAGCTGGGCCATGCGTATGTATAAAGCACACAGTGCATGTAACCAGCAACTCTGGTTATAAGAATGAGTTCATTTTGACTTCTGGTTTCTGCAAGAAAAATTGAAATGAAGTCATGAGACAGATCAAAGATGAAATACAAAAGAACAGCTCCTCCACACACACACACCCCAACCTGAAAGAAAACTGTTCCTTTGGGGAAGAAATTAAAAAATCAGATAGCGCCTGACCTGGAGCCATTGCCTCTGCTTTGCAGGAGGAACTACTGCATAATTTCTGTGCACTTGTGCAGAATAGAAGGTGTTGCAAACACCTAGATTATTGGTTTATTTTTCTGCTGTTTCCATGTTCCTCATTCTCTCCAGACTGTCCCCAGCACCTCAGTCGTGTTGGGGCAATGATAAGGTGGAGAATGATTACATAGTTGGCTCAGACTTTTCCCTTCCCAGTACAGAATGTTCCTGGTTCCCTCCAGGGTGGAGGCTGACCTGAATGCCTTCTGAAAACCATGTGCGTGCAGCCTTGCACTGTAATGATTTCCAGTTTGGTTGCGTCCTTGTTCCTGTTTCTTGGGTCCACCTTTGAAAGCAGGATGACATTGATTCAGTTCCTGTTGTTTTTTGTCGAATTGGGTGAAGAACTACAGGTCCCTGAAACAACTCACCTTTACCCAGCTGTCTTCTGAAAAATACATTATTATGTCCTCTCCTCATCTGGCATTATGGCAGGTGAATGTGGTGAGTGGTGCTGGGAGAGTCCCTTAGGGAGCATTGTCTCTGTGATAACTTTCTGAGCTACTCCACAAGTTCTGCCAGCGGCCGTATCTGGAGATGCTCAATAGTGACTTCCTAGCTTTGCCTCTCCCTCTTCTGAGTCCTGGGTGCTCTGTGACAGCAGTGGTTTGTCCCCTCTCAGCAGTACTGTACACTAGACAGACCACAGCTCGCTTTGCTGGGGAACACACAGTCAAGGCAGAAGGCAGCTCTCCTGTAACATGCCACACTGGCATGTGTGTGATCTATGTCTTCCCCAGATCTTCTCCTTAAACCTTCTTTTGCAGAAAATATTGAGATCTCTTCTTTACCAGTCCTAACTATGGCTTCCTCCTTGGCTCAGCCTTTGACTCAACATTATTTCTGATGCTTGTTATATCATAACTATACATTCAGCTTTAGCTTTCTCTGTCTTCCCACACTGAGGAAATGAACCCAAGCTCAAATTGCCTTGTGACTTGCCTGTGGCAAACTTCTTCCTGCCACAACCACTGGAATTACCTGTTCAAGCCACCCAGCTTGCTCCTGCTCTTGCTCCAGAGCCTCCCACCAACTGCATCCTCACACCTGTGCCCTCACACACAACGCATACAGATGAAGAGGAGGGAGATGCAGAGTGAGGACAGGAAGTTTGGGCAGGACCTGAGTTTGGGCAGAGCTGCTGGCAGCAGCGGAGATCCCACTGCTCAGCCCTGTACTCCTGCAAGGCTCCACCTGCTCTTCCAGTTCCCAGCTCCCACAGCTGTCAAAGCACCCTGTCAGGAACAAGATAGGTACCTGCCTCTGGCCATATCCACGTAATAATTCTTCTGCCTCAGCCCTTGCCTGGAACATCTCTGGTGGCTCTGCACCTCTGCATCCAACTCAGCTGCTCACATCCAACTCAGCTGCTCATCCAACTCCTGCTCGGCCCAGCCCACAGGCAGCTTCTGGTGCAGCTCCTGTCCATCTGCATGCCTATACACCATAGGCTGCACTGAAAACCCCAAGCTAAACCAATTTCCTATGTGGGAGAACGTACCACTTCCCAAAAGAGAGGGAACCGCCTGCCTTACAGATGAAGCCTACAAAGGCAAAAAGAATGGGACCAAGGAAAGAACAGGGGAAGCATGTTCACAATGGAAAACTCTATTGATCCTTCACTGTAAGAGCAATAGCTGATGATACTGCAGCATGAAGTAACTTGCCCACCAAAGCAAAATGCTCAGTGATTTGCAAAGTTCCCTCTAGAACATAAAGAAAAGACCAGAAAAGCTATTTAAGGCTTGCAGGTTTCCTCAGGCAATGAAAGAAATAGAAGCCTGATTAAGTTGTTACTCTGCAGGCAAATAAACACATCTCCTGTGTTCTCATACAAAAATTGCTAGTGAAGGGCTGGTTGCTGCCGAGGGAGAACACTCAGAGTAGGGGGAAATGCTTTCCCTACCATGAGAACATGCCCTCAGCTCCCTATCTCATACACGATTTGCACAGTCACAGCAACACTGAGCATGGGGGAACAGCCTGCCTGGGACACACTTTGTGGTTGGGAGGAATCATCTCTGCTACCCCTCTAGTAAAACTTCTCATTCCTTTTTTCACTCAGCTTCAGAGCTAGAGCTTGCTAGGTTCACTCAAGTGCTAAAGAAATTCCCCCTGGTGCACAGGAGCCAGTAGCATGGTTTGGTATGGTAATATACTATTCCAGATACAGGCTGAAATGACTATTCCATCGTGCAAATAAATGCATTCTCTCAGAAAACACCCTCTGGAGAATTATTGGAAACCATTTCCATCTGACAGGTTGGCACTCAGCCTTTTCCACAATCAGCATCCATCTCTTCTGGCAGCTACTAATAAGCTCTGTGCTGAACCAGTGTGTAGCACAGGTGGATAAAGCAACAGCAAAGAGAGGATTCCTGACACTGTCTATCACGTGCCTTGAAAGAGAGAGAAACCCTATGTTGGATGTCCACTGACTTCAGAGGGAAATGGATCAAACCATTTAATATTATTGTAATACGGTAGTGCCCAAAGGGCCATGGTAATGGAAGAGATTCTGTGGCACTGAGTGGCGCAGCAGCACGATGCGCCAAGAGCATAGTGAGCTGTGAATAAAGGGAACAAGCAAGCATAGACAGCAGGCAAGGGAGCACGGGAGCAAAAGAGTTTCCAGTTTGCTGACAATCCTGTAGAGAAGAATGAGAAGTGTTGTTTGTCAGAGATTTGAAAAGTTAAAAAGGCAGCTTGGCACTGGACAAAAGTGCTTCTCTCTGGACTTTGCAGTAGCTCCAGAGCTTTTTTAAATGAAGAGTCAGCCTGCATCTAAAACAAGAAAAATGGAACATGCTTCATTTGAAGTGTAAAGTGAAATGACCTGGATGCTTTTGTATCTTTTTCAAAATGAAACCAAAAATGGGGTTTCAGATTAGGTTGTTGTGGTTTTGGTTTTTTTTTTTTTTTTTGCCAAATTTTCTGTTCTTGTGAGGAGGAACAGCTGGGTTGGAGGCAAAGCATATCACGCAGCTCTCCAGGAAGAACACATGGAAACAAGCCTCATCATCCAGACAGAGTGTCAGCTGACAAACTACTGCTGAGGTTTTCAGTGCACTTCTGTCCTGAGGAGGATTTCAGGGAAGAATATGGAAGAGGAGATGGTGACCTCAATGGTACCCAGCAGCACTAGAGGAGACGCTCTGGGAATAAAGGTGGGGGATGTGGGACGGATGTGTTTTGAGAAATGTGAGAACAGAGAAGGGATCTGAGTGTTTAACAGCCTTGCAGACATCACAGATAGGACTGGGGTAAGGTACCTTCCTGGGAGACAGTTCCTTCCCTGGGATATTGTGGAGAAGGGAACACCTAGGGCAATGGCATGATGAGGGATGCTCCAGTCCAAGTGACAAGCCAGAATACAGATCCTTGTTTGTGACAGAAATACTGGCATCTCAGCTCAGGAAACTAAATGTCACTTCCAACATGAAGGGATGGCACCAGCCAGTGCTCTTAGACTCATGCTAAGCCCTGACCCCACAAGAGGCTGTGGAGGTTGACGTGGAAAGTATTGTACTGACACAGAAGTGGGGAGCTGACCTGGCCATTTGCGGTGAGCACAGCAAGGAGACACTGACCTCTTTGACCAAATGTTTGCTGAAGGCTTAGAGAATACTGCGTGCTGTCACACGGAAGCTGACAGTGACCAAAAATGTGGGCCCTGATGCAAGGGTCTGAGCAGCCAGCATGGTTTCTCTCTGAGCTGGCAAAAACATCTATCGGCACCCACAGAAGGGCTGGGCTGTCGCACACAGGCTGCAAGAGACCTTGGCAAGCAGTACTCCTTGTTCCCTCTGCTTGAAGCAGCCCGTGAGTGGGCAGCATTTTTCTGCATTATTCAAAATCATTTGACAAGCTATTTATTTTTTACCCTCTAATTATTATTTGATATTCAGGTATCCGGTTGGAATTCATTCCTGCACTGTAATGTGAGAAATAAAACTGCTGGGAGTTTTCCCACTGTGAAAGCTCATGGAGAGCCCATATAAAGTTTGCTCCTCCACAAGCAGTTGCATACGTGAGCTCAGTATTTCCACCCAGACCAGCACGAAGGCTGCTTAGCTGTGTGGGAATGCCTGGAGAAGGCCTTTGAAGCGGGCTGGATCAAACTGGAATTTCAGTTTAATTAATTGCTGTAGAAAATGTCACCGGTATTATTCACCCAGCTGCACTCTTATGTCATATTTGCCTGAGACAAAGTTCTCCCATGTACTGTAATTTATCATAATATTTAGAATGAATATGAAATGGTGGTGATATTCACCAGGGCTTTCCACACCAGTCTCCTCATCCACCCTGGAGCTGCTGCCCCACCCGTGAGGCCACTGGGAGCTGCTGGATGTGCTTCAGCTCAACCTGTCCCAAATCTCCTGCGGGTGTGAGGTGCAGGCAGGCAGAGCCCTGCAGTGGGAACAGGATGGCTGGAGGCGAGCAGAAGTTGGACTGTAAATCACCTTTGTTTCCTGCTGAGTTCCAGAGCTGCCAGAGATCAGTTTGCTTCAAGCTGAAGAAAAACTGTCTAAGCAAAGGTGGGAAGAGTCTGCTATTATGCACGATCAGCTTACGATGCAATTAATGCTTCTTTTTCTTTTCCTTTATGAAATATCCCTTTGCAGAGCAGGTTCCTCTCTGCTCTCTCCTTTGAGCTAAGCCTTCCACCACTCCCATCCCAGCCAACACCCATTGGTTATGAGTACTGCAGTGAAATCTAATCAGAGGGGAGATCAACTCATTACCCTGAGAAGTAAACGTGTCTCTCAGACAAAGCAGCAATTTTGTCTGAGTCATTGCAGCATCCCCGAGTGTATCCAAAACAATCAAAAGCTGGCTAAACCAGTCCATTAGTAGCAGAGCCATCACCTTTTCCTCCTGCGCAGTCCCAAGGACTGCTCTGCTTGCCCTACTCCTGGCAAGGAACCTACCTGCTCCTTTGTTCCCACAGATGATAATTTAAAGAAATCCTATGGCCCAAGTGCTCAGGGGCTTCCTTTTTACTACAGAACTTTAAAACATAGCAAGAGAATGAACATGTTTGCTTCTTCGGTCTAACTGGCAAAGGGCTGAAAATGGTGCGATTTTCCGTGTAGATAGGGATAAACGAGGCAGACTTGGGTGTGCACAGGCACAGGAACATAAACAGGAGGAGAAAAAGCGTTACCATAGAAATGAAGAGCTGCCCGTGCCAACATCGTTTGTCACATCAACATCTCTACCACCACGTTTTGCTCCAGCCCTCGATACTGCAACAAAGGTGATGGTGCCTATGGGTGTGCAGGTGTTCCTATGCTCAAAGCTACTTCCTGCTGCCATGCAAGAGAGCTGATACTGAACTCTGATAAAGGTCAGCGAAGTTTTGGTGAGAAGGCCAAAGAAGTATCTGCAGTGCCACCCAGGAAACAGTGTTTCCCTAAAGCCAGAGGATGGAGAAGGACTGTGGGAGACTTGCAGATAAACACCTTGTCGGAAAGCCAACTGCTTTTAATTCCTTCCTCAGTATCAGCAAGTCATGTCTCTGGACCAGTGCCAGCCTATAACCTAGCTGAGAACCTTTCCCTTGAATGGGATTATAGCACTGTCAGGAGCAAAGTGAGCTCATTTATGGGGAGACACAGAAAGGCTGGGGGTGCTGCTTCCCTGAGAGGTGCAAAGCCAGCCCTCTTTGTTCCCCTAAAAGATCCTCGCTTATTAAAAGCAACAACACAGGCGGTGTTTCCTAACAACCCTCCCTGGGGGACAGCAGGAGCTGACAACACCAGCAATTTTCATGCAAGCCTTGTGAAATTTGGCATTTTTCATGAAGCCTAAACTCCTGGACTCTTCTCATTAACTGAAAGTCTGAGCTTTCATTTTTTCCTTGGTCTCATGGCTGCAGAGAAAAGCTTGAAAACATGACCCTTAAGCCTCATAAATCAGAAGTTAAAGAATTTCTTTTTTAAGCTCAGCTCAAACATCCCAGTTTAAAATAAATAAAAAAGAGTGAAAAGAGTGAGAGCTCATGGCATTTTTTTTTTTAACCTGGAATCTTTCTATTTTGCAGGTAGAAACTGAGAGGCTGTAGAACCAAACCTTGATTCTTCAACACTCAGAATATATAGATAAGTATAGTGCACATAAAGAAATACCATGTAAAATACATAATGTGTATTTCAGCTCTGACCCTGCATGTCCCTTCTAAATTATGAAGAGAATTTATTGTCAAGACATGGTCTCTCCTTGGCCTCTATCAAAACTGCCAACAAAATAGACATTGCTGGAAAGAACAGAGGAGCTAAAATCACAAACATTGATGACACAATCAGAACATGCTAGGCCTATAAATTAATATACTTGATGCTAACAGCTTTCAGTCCCGAAAAGCTGTTGTTAACCACTGGCCAGCAAGCTGGCAAACTGCTGCAGAAAACAGCTCCGTACCGCAGTATGGTTTGTGGTGCCTTGCAAACCACAGGAGCAGAGAACAGGCTACAGGACTGTTTTGTCCCTTTTTGAACACTGCCCCAGTAAATGATTTTCCTTGATCAAGACTTAATCCAATAAGGAAGACACAGTAAGAACGTGACTGTCAATTTTAGTTGAGAAATTTGACCTGTTGGTCGCAGAAGCAGCTTAATTTAATTAAAGCTTCTTATTGGAATAAAATAAATGTAGTAAGGCTCACAAACAGCAGTGTCAAAATAGCCTAGAGAAGAGAGAGAGACCTGACCCAAATCGCTCCAAGTGAGAGCATTGGGGTTGGCTGTGGGACACAAAGCTCAGCGTGTGCCTGAGCTCCTGGGCTGCAGAAGCACTGCTGGCAGTGTTGGCACCGAGCTGACAACACACCACATTGTGAAGCAGCTTTCGTTGGCCCTCTTTACGTTCTAGGAGAGCTTCGTCAGCTTTGATCATTGAAAACGGATGCTAGCCCATTGCAGATAGGACAGGTGGACTTCAAAGAGGCCAGGGGGACTTCTGCTCTGGGCCCAGAAGCCTGCGCCCTGCTCCTGCCAGCACAACGTGCCCTGCTCCCTGCAGCCCACTCCTCTCATGTCCCCATTAAATCAGGTGTTGCATTTCTCTGCTTTCACGTCTGTGCAGTGTGTGGGGCTGCGGGGATTTCCCCAGGCTTTGAAGGCACAGCCCAGTGTGCTTTGTGCCCTGCAGAGAGTTGTCAGCACCTAAGGCCTGTATTTCAGTATAAGTATTTCAGTGTGAGCAGTGCAAAACCCCCAAACCAAGGGGCTGAGTGTTAGGCCAAAGAGATTCAGTCCTATACAATTGCCTAGAGGTACTAAAGCTTGATCTTGATGCCGAAAAACTGAGTTTCCCTCAATCACTGAGACGTTCACCAGAGTAACTCTTGTAACACTCGGTGTTCAAACGCTTTTAAACAGGCCTTCAAAAACACTTCCAAGTTAAGTAGGCAAGTTTTCACACTTACAGGTCTAGATCTCAGATTTAAATGTGGCCTCAAGGAAGTGGGATCAGAAAATGGAAGTACTGAAGACAGAACGATGTTTTGCCTCAGCCTGATGACTTGGGTCTGCAGTCGCGGTTCAGATGCAACTCCGGAAAGCAAAGCATCTGAAGGTATATTTACTCAAAAAAGCTTGAGGGAAACTGCTTTAAGAAAAGATACATGAAGAAAAAGGAGAGGATGGAAAAATGACAGGAATAATTATTTTAAAGCCAAAAAATAAAGAATGCTGAAACAGAGCACAATAAGCATTGAAAAACATGTCTGAGAAAGTTACGGGATTCCAAGACATGGCTTCCTCCCAAGAATCCTACAAGCGTGGCACAAGCAAATCTAGATAAAGGCATTTTTAAACAGCCCCTCAAAGCAGAAATTAACAGAAGGAGCTGAACTAGAAAATGTTCGCATGTAATTCCAGAGCAGATGGATTGTATGTCTCTGAAACAGAAGGTCTCACCCACAGAAGTTCCTATCCATCCTTAGAGTACGAGAGACAACAAAAGCAGTGTTTATAGATCTGGATGCATTTGTGTGAGCTTACCTATATGAGAATGACAGACTCAGTGCACAAATTCAGAGATTTAACTCTGCTCATGCTGAGAGCTTTCAGCCTCGCAGTGCTGTGGTTGGGGTACAGAAGGTCACTTGGACCTCACCGCAGCCAGATGGGAGCTCCTTGGTAGGACCACGTGCTAATGAAGAACCCCATCCGGGTCAGCATGGTGGTCACTGGGCCCCTTCACGCTGCACTTACAACACGGTGGTCCTTAAAGCTGCAAAACTGGGATTTAGACCCAGAGTTCTTTAGTATCTGTATGTGAAGCTGTGGGGCCCACCTCTTCCATGTAGAGAACAAGTGCATTGCTGGACACTTCACCAAACTGTTTTGGGAGGCACAGGTTGGGAAGGAGGCATGGCCAGGTGTCTGCACACTGTGTTGCACAATAACTGTGGGGTTTAAGCTTGTGCAAACCTGATAGAAAACATGTTTTTATACAAGAAATCTCCCCAGTAATCGCATTCTGTTAACCTGAAGAGCAACTTCAAGAACTGAAAACTTTAAGTCTACCTGTACTGGCATATATCAAAAGGATGGATAGGATGTAAAGCACCTGAGCTTGCCTGGATTTTTGTCTGCCCAGGCAAACCTTTGATTGTAAGAGATGAAGTAACGCAAACTTTTTCCCTGTGTTTCAGAAACCCCAAACTCCTCTGTGAATTTGGGTGGGTGTGGGTATCTCAATCTTTTAACAGACTAAGTTCTGAACTGGTGAATGAAACATCAGTACCATGGGCAGGACCCTCGCCAAAGGGTGGGGAGCCTGCAATCAGAGTGACTGGGGGAGTTGGATTTGGGGATTGCACTGAGCACTGGCTCTACCTGAACCAACAGATACAGATCTATTGAACTGGTTCTTCCAGCATAGCCTGAGTGCCTGGACACCTGGAATTTTGTTGCGCAATAGCACACACGAACAGTAAGGAGTGGCTGAATGAATAAAACTGCAGGAGAAGCAATAATTCAGGATTCCATTTAACAGATGATGGCTTTCAGGGCTGTAAATACCTATGAAAGATTCTGCTTACAGGGACAGAAAGACTCAGTGGGATTGCTCTAGGGACTACACTGGCACTGATGCGCCAAACTGGTGCAGAAGGCAGGCAAGATTGCAGTGCCCTGCAGCACCCCTCACACTAGGACCCTCACCCACTCTTTATCCCTTGTGCCCATCAGCCAGGTTTATAGAAGGACGTGAGACAGAGCATCTCATTTTCCAATATTCAGCATCCTTGAGAAGAGATGGTTATTTCCAAAAGAAATCCTTACAGTTTTACACACCCAAGTACGGGTTGTTAAACTCAACCGAGAACCTGAAGCAAAGCTTCCACCAAATCCTGCCTGTCCTCCAGGACGCTCAGGGCACCCAGCCCCCTTCTTCACCACACCTCAGTGACTTTGACTGCCAGCCCTTATAAACATAAACCTGCATAAATCACAGATTTACTGCCATAAACAGAGCACCGACCACAATTGCTCTAGCTCCATACGGTAGCCCTGGCTAGAACACAGTAAGAATTCTCCCCTGCAGGGACTTTTAAGCAACTGCCAATAATTTCCCAGGCTCCCAG
>NW_024884822.1:7141588-7276318 GCF_019232065.1 Centrocercus urophasianus | reverse complement strand
AGCACTGAGAAGCGCAGTCTAGCCAGTAACACTTTCCAGTCCCATCCATAGCTAAACTCAGAACAGTAATTCCTTGTTTGCAGGCCCCTCTGTTAGAAGCTAACTGTGATTGCAACTGAAGTACATTGATTAATCCAAAATAACTTTCCCTCAATTTGCTGGCTGCTCAAGAATACTCAGGAGACCTGCTTTTGTTCTGAACTAGTCACTCAGGAGTGCTGGCTCCAGTCCTCATGCATCTATTGAAACTGAGTGAACCAGAAAACCTCCAGGAACTGCACAAGGACACATAGTACAGTTTAATTAGTTTAGAGAGAGGAGTTTATTTTTTCCAAGCATCACTTGGGCAAATTGTTGTTGTTGTCTCTTTTTTTTATGGTCTTGTTAAAATAATTTCATGGTTGCAGTTTTTGTTCCTGTGCTTAGCAAAGCCAACTGTAACGACTACAGCCAGGGGAGCCAAGGGGGAGGGCTGGGACAGCCTTTCTCCCAGTACAAAAAAAGTGTGCGGCATTTCATCACGCAGCTTGCAAAGCGATGCGTTTAAAGGGCAGAATTGTCAATGTCAGATGCAAGGGTGGAGGTACCTATTAATAAACAGCCTCTGCATAGAAAATTCTTTGCAGACTTTAATCAGGAATTTTCCATAGTAACGCTGTGTTCCTTCAGTTAGCCCAGTGACAGTGGTCTAAATTCCACCCAGTGGACTTTGCATTCGTCTTTGAGAACAGAAATAATATATGTGAGGTCACAGATGCTTTGTTTCCTTCATCATCTAACAGTTTATGATGGCTTTCTATTCCTCTGCTTTCCCCCCCATACGTATGTGCATGCTGGAAACGGCAGTTAATTTTAGAATTACTGAAAGATCTGAAACCAAATCTATACTGAGATTCAAGTTCAGATCCAGCACCATCATCATCGTAAAAGCTGATCTGTGAGATGCTTCCACAAAATGTTGGAAATCTCACAACAGACACTGCTCTAAGTCCTGCAGTGATGCTCTCACAGGGGTGAGACTACTGTAACCTGTAGTTTTATGCCACATATAACCAAGCAAGTAAGCAGCTTCTACTTTGAAATTTAACTCAGACCTTAGAAAATCAGATCTCAAGTCTCTAAAGCAAATACTTCCCTTTGATCCAGACTCCAACAACTGCAGGGCTTTTTCCATCTCAGGGTTAACCTTATAGCCTCTCCATAGCACCGCTCAGCTCAGTGTGACTGCTGGAGGTGGAAAAGCCATGCGCCAGTCCTTCTGCAATGCCTCCTTATTCCCTTCAAAGCTTTTGCATTCCTTCAGGCCAGTTTTGTAAACCAGCCACTGTGAACGCTTCCACCTTATCCTCTCCCAGGCATGGTTGCAGCTTGCTGTGCTTGGTGCAGCAGCACAGCCGCAATGCCATTCCATCTTTCTGCATTGGCAGCAGGAGGGCCCTTCAGAGTTATCTGTGGCTCCTAATAAACATTTCTATGCCACCCACTGCAACATGGAAGCCTAAAATGTCAGCAGTCTAGTGACTTAGGTCTGACTCCTAAGCTAACCCACCTTATCTCAAAGCATTTTATTTATCAGGTAGATTCTCTGACTACTCTTCTGCCAAGTTTCACATATGCCATGCATGCCATAGGATAAATGAAAGCTTTGGTAACTCTATTACCCAAAGGAAAGATGCCATTTTTTTCTTCTACTTTTCAATTTTATAGACCAAAACCACCTCAAAAGCAGTGTATTTCTGCTTCAGCCACGCACTGCTTAAGGCAGGCACATACATCCTGTGGCCTGCAGGTGCATGAGGTGCACATATACCAAGTAGATACCACTGACAGTTCAGATTGTTCATAGCTTTTCTCTATATGTTACATCTGCTCTAAACCACTGCTGAAGACACTGGGCTAGGAGATCACCTGGTCAGATGCAAACTGCACCCGATTCTTATGCTTTATAAAGGGATCTACTATATGACCTAGCAAGAGAGGGCTGACAAGTTAACCAATGTGAACACAATACAATTCCACCCAATGTGATGAGGACAGCCTGAAAATGCGACATCTGCAAGAAATGTACTATAAAAATCAGAGATTTTTTTGTCTGGTCTTGTATGCCAGGACCACTGCATTTGGAATGGGCTAGAAATACCAGCTAGTGGGACAACCTGGTGGAAATAAATAAGCTTCCTGTGGCTTTATTTCTTTTTCAGGAGCACATATTAACAAATTCAGCAGCAAACTCAGACCCGCATTCAGCAAAACTTCCATGAGCAGCTTAAGGAGTGATTGACGGGTAATTTTCCAGATCTCAACAATAATAAGAACAGCAACAACATGAAAGGATCCAGCAGCATTTTTGTGTGGCAGTGTTTAATGGCTCAGTGTCCTATTGTGACGATTGTTCCCCGGGTCTGTGGGGAGAGCTGGTTTTAATCAATGGAGCCCTTTGGAATCAAATGCAGGTATTTACTGGAACGCAACACACAGACCAGTGTTTGTCTAGCTAGCAGTCTGCCTGTGTCAGCTAATGCTGTTTGGAACGGGTTTCTGACTCTGACAAAGAAATGGATAACCAGACATTTCCTCATCAGCCCATCTAAAATCTGAGAGTGGAGTGCATCCGTGAATGAGGGGGAGGCTCTCTGCAATCAATACGACAAAGTCAGCCTCTCAATCTCAGCAAATAAACAAAGCCATGATCCCAGGTCAACCCTCAGATTTCCAGCAGTATAAAGGAGTGGAGAAGATGAGTTTGGGATTTTCAGCATCTGGCTGTGTCCTTTCTTCTCCTCTTGGCACCTTTGGGAACTCCACCAGCCAAGGAGGTCAGGAGTGTTGGGCGCCCATCCACCGGTGAAGGCTGGGAACCCATGGCAGATTAAAACAACAACTATGAGAGTCCCAAGGCTCTTCATTTCACAACGAATGATTATCTCCTCTTTCCAAGCATGGTGACATGCCCAAGGTCAAACACGGAAATGACAGAGCTGCAATAACAACCTCCAGCTCTTGAGGAAATGCCTAATCCAACTGATTGCCACAGCAGATTACCTTCATGTGACACACTGCACCATTGCCCTGTGATCCCTGCCCAGGGAACCAAAATGAGAAGAAGCTGAGTCACAGTTCCTAACATCGATTACCCTGGCACTGCTGTGTAACAGTGCTTATTATTGCTGCTTGATAAGGACACATCCCATTTCTCTTGTAAGGCACCTTTGTACCCTGGCTACAAACAGACTTGTAAAATACAGATATGAGCATCCCTTAGATCTTTTAAGTGAAATCACACTGCAGTGAAACCCTAACTCCAACAGCTGTTACTAGATTTTAAGGCTGAGCATAGAAGCAGCATTTCTGTTAGTTGGGAGAGTGACATGACCCCAAAATCAGAGGCTATGAAATCGTTTCTATTTGCACAGCTTCCACCAAAAGTGCTTTATTAGCAGGTTACAAAGTCTCATAGGCTGGAATTTCTGCAGTAAACTGCGTTCAGGCCAAGCTCACAAATCATTAGCCATGCAATCTTGTTTATCCTGCTAGGACTTGGTAGTTTGTCCTGTTACAAAATCAAAGCGGCAAGGTTGAATGGTTCCAAGTGAAAAGCCTAATGAGTGAATAAGATTCTCTGAGGAGCGACGAGGTGACTTGAGGGACAGTCATTAATGTAAACACCTCTGAGCGACAGTATATGAGATAGCCCCTTGAGGTGTTTCACCTCAGAATCACTCCACTATTACTCAGACCTGAGTGTTTATTCAGCAGCATGCTGGTGAGTTTGGTCCAGATGGCAGCAGCCCCTGAATCAGGCTAACAGCAAATTTTATTCTTCCACTTATGCGTGTGATTCAGACGTGCACAAAATGTTCCCCAGGAAATGAAGCACACTCCAGGCCACGGAGTTCTGATGGTGGGGTGGCCAGCCACAGAGGCTTATGGAAAGAAGATGGCAATGGTGATTCCATTATCAAAAGCTCTCTAATTAATATGTATTAATTGAAAGCTTCTTAGCACAGCTCAGCGTGGAGGGTCCATGTAAAGAGGTGTCCTGAGAACCAAGCATGAAAGTTTGGAGGTCCTTTCCTTACTCCTGCCACATCCTCCACACCACTTCTCAAGCACAGATGCTATTTTTGGTTACTTCATATAACACTGACATTCACAAAGGCCACCCCCTGGGCCTGTTGAGACCTTGTATAAACTGAAGTATAACTAAAATAACTACCAAAAGCCAATGTCTTTCATATCCTTCTGCAACTGTCACCTGCTGTACTTTGATAGTATTGTCTGGTTCAAAGCCTGCAGCCACTTTTTTGGGGAACAGCACTGAGATTTTGGCAGCCCATCACTCACCACAGATTGTCAAGGCACTGGATTTGCAAACAGTTCATAGGCTGACATTTATTTGCTGATGTTCAGCAAACTCTTCTGCCTCTCAGCTGAATCTGGAAAGCAAATTTGGATCAGGAGAGAGCAACAAGAAGGAAAAAAAGGTTGATTTTACCAAGAAAATATTTTTTTTCCACTTCCAAGGCAATGTTTTTTAAGCTCAGGCTAACTTTGCAGAACCCAGAAAATCACCAAGGCGACGCTAAATGTCACGACTGGCTAACAGCAAACGAGCCATTGCAGCAGTGCTCACGTGAGCAGAGTTGTACTACCTCTGCAGTCTGTGAGCAGGGAAAGCCACGTACAGCTCCATGTTGCGTTCATCAGTAATTACACAGAAAGCAACACACTGTGCCCTGACCAATAAATAGTCAGGAATGACACAGGCTGTCCACAGATCACATCTAGCTAACAGAGGGTCAGAGACTGAGTTCAGTCCCAATATGTAATTGGAAAACTATGGCATTTCATATGAAAAGTGAAGAGTTTCCTTTCACTGCAGCATGCATTAGCACTGCTTGTTCCCAAAAAAGAGAGCTTTTTGCTTCTTCCAGTTTGGTAGAACACCTCTATATGTTTGCATTTACATTTCCCTCTGTGAATGTATAGCTCATCATATATGAAAGACATCACATTTCTGTGAGCTCCATCAGGAACATATTTTGTGGGGTCCTGCAAGTTCGGTACCCAAAACAGACAGTCTAATTTTACGGCAACTGCACTAAAAAACTGCATTTTTATTTAAATGGTAGGAAGTACTCTTTGGGTTCTCTCTGCTTGAATAACAAATGTATTGAGAGTTTTAAAATGCCACAAGCAACTATTGTCATGCTTTCTTCATGGTCTCCCAGGTGTATTTGCAGCATTTGCTCTATTATATTCCATAAGACACACCAAGGAAGGGGAACTGCACATCATAGTTCATATTGGATTAGGTTCCCCTTTTGCTTTTTCAAACACATCTATCTCTTTGAAGGAGGATGTGTGGGGAAAAATCCATTGCCAAGGGAAATGAGAGTCAGAACCACTCTTTGAGGACTGTCAGCACCAATCAGGACTCAATTCTGCTGCACAGCACTGTGAGTACCAAGTACCAGAGTGGAAAGAGACCATCTCGGAGTAACGCTCATAGAGCCAAGGTGAGATTTTGGTCTAGCTGCTCAAAGACAGCTCATGCTTCTATCTGGATTCCACTGGCAAATAATGGCATCACAGCAATCACACTCGCCACATGAGTCCAGCCATGACAGAGCCAAACCCTGCACATGTGTTTGTGTACACACAGATACCAGCCATCAGGATCTGCAACACAACATGATTGGGTCCCAAACCTGCACAAAATCATATTTTAACACATAAAAAATTATTGACGTCACAGGCCAGCTGGCATCAGGCAGGATGGGAAAGTAAGAGCAACTGCCAGCTCTGATGCACTGCAACCTTGTATTGCATGAACCACTGCACATCTAATGTGACTGTGTGACTCTGCTGCTCCAGAAAGAACAAGCAGCAGTGAGCAGTGCAGATAAATATAAATTCAAACAGCAGATTTTCAAGAAAGTCATTCTTTCAGGGATTAAAACATAAAGGCATCACAAAGACACACATGGAGAAATTTAACACAAGCTCTAGTTTCATGGAGATAGAGGCAGCGGATGTGCTGCTCCCTCTCTCCTGGCAGCAGCAGGTGCTGGTGCTTGCACAAAGGTCCAGGGGTGGGGAAGGCGGGGGGCAGAGGGAGACACGTGCATGCAGAAGCCATAAATTAGAGCCCTGCAGACAGCAGCAATGAGGCATGGAGCCAGCAGCCAAACGAAAGGTTATCACCAAATCCCGCGGGGATGAGTGATGCTGGCGCTCGGCTGTGAGAGAGATAACTTCACCAGAGGTATGGGCTGCAACTGGGGGAGATTGGGCAGCAAATACATCACCAGCAGAAGTGCTGGAGAAACAAGAGTTGTGGGATTCATTTTGTGAAGCACCCCAATGTACAGCCATGGTGCATGGATGTTTTGTTCAGCCAGGCACAAGAACTGAAAGGAAGGAACAAACCAACAAACCAGTGCTGATGCTCCAAAGCCCAAACCACAAAACTGGTTTGTGTCCCACTACAAAGCCCCACGTCCTGCTGAGCTGCACCTCAGCTGCCAAGCCCTGCAGTGTGCAGCTATTCTGGGAGCTGGAACAAAAGGCAGAACCATATCTTCTTGCAACCAAAATAAATACCTCCGCAATTGTTCATGAAGGTTTTCCAGCTGGTGAAAGGTTATGTTGTCTATGCACCTGCTGTGGGTTCCCCTATATGTGGAAAGAATTTGCTGGGTGGCTGCAGGGTATTGGCTACCTGGCAGAGTCTCCACAGAGGAATGAAATTTTCAAAGCCAGGCTGGGCTTTATGGGTGGATCTGTGCAGAAAAATGTGTGTGCAAGGCACATCCAAGCCCACTGATTCATGCCCCAGATTTACAGTTAATGTTCATTGCCTCTGTGGGAATTAGAGGCTAGTTTGTAAAGATGAGTGAGTAAAGGAGAGCAGAACAGGGCACAGTTCAGAGTGCACTGCAGTGCCTTTGGTGTGGGTGAGTGCATGTTTCTGGGAGCAAGGCATTGCAGCCAGAAAACACATCTCTTCCTCGCACATCTGTGAATTCCAGCTGCACTGGCAGCTCACCTCTGGCCTGAGAGCAAGGAGCAGGAAAAGGATTGGGCTCTTTTCAGCTCTATGGGGGCTTTTGGGTTTTTAATTTTCAAACTTCTACACAACCCTGAACTGAAGTATCATGCATTAACAAGGTGGCTTCTTAACGAGGTGCCTTCCTAAAAAGGGCAGGCATGTGTGACCAAGTTAACCCTGTGGTTGACAAGAGAATAAAGTATTGATTTGTCTGTGTTTTTTAAACAGCTTTAAACCATGATATGATTCTCCCCCAAAGCAGAAATCCAGCCTGTATTTCATTATTATAGAAGGGGAGAGAGAGAGATTCCTGCAGAGATTATTGTATTTGTGAGACTGGCTTTTTTTTTTTTCTCCTCCCTGCACATGAACAGCCCATGTGAGACTAAGCACTTTCCATGTGACTAACTCATTCCCATGCTTGCTGTGTAACAGGGCATTTAAAGCATCAACAGGCAAGGTCAGAGCCTGTTTGTTGATGCTAATGTGAGGACAAACACTGCAGAAAAGATGAAGATTATAGAAGCCACATATATGTTGCTCCCACATCTGTTCCCTTCTGGGGAATTGCTGGATTTGCAGGGATTCACCTCCTCCCCTGCCCCTCTGTGCTCTCTAACGGATGAGATACAGGGAAGCTGCACAACAGCTGCAGGGGAGGAAAAGCAAGCAGAGCCAGGTGCCTGTGGGTATCAGTGGTACTGCACACACAGGTATGGACACCAGGGAGAGCATCCCATGTCCTGGAACAGCTCCAGTACATACTGCCCTCCTCCAGGGCCTGAGAGCTTCGTAAGCTTCCCCCTCAGTATTTACTATTTAGATTAACTCAGTCTGTATAGTTTGTACTGCGTGCCTGGGGTCTCCCTGCCTTTTCTCTGTGCAGCTCTTTGCTTTGGACAGCAGCTCCAATCAGACAAGGGCCAAGCAACCCCGTGCAGTAAAAGCAGAGGTGAGCTGGTTCCTGTCCTGCCTCAAAATGGGATCTGAACAGATCTGCACTTTGTTTTGTTTGTTTTTTGTTTTTGTTATTGTTTGGGGTTGTTTGCTTCATTTTTGCTTTTAGTATTTTTCTATGGCTGAAAAGAGCAGAGGATTCAGATTAAGGTACATATTTCAGGGTTATGAACCTTTTGGACAAGCATTACATTTTTAACCTGAACTGCTGTTGCTTCAGTAGAAAAGCTAATTTGACCACAAAAGAGGCGCTGAAGAATCAGAGCAGCCCCCCAGCAATGGATCTGTTGGTAACTTTAAAAGTTCCTTGGCTCAGTTGACTTCAGGTCAACAGGAGGTACAGCCTCAGGCACTGTGCAGTTCTTGGCACTGTATCCAACACACTTCTATTACTGCTGCAACAACATTAAACACTCTTCTTTTTTTTTTTTTTAATGACCGCTGGAGCATCTTTTTAATCTTTTTTTAACCTCTAAGCTGTACAGAAAGCGACAGCACAGGACCTCTTTGCAGCTTTCCTTGATGTTTATCATTGCCTGGGCAGAGACACAGCTGAGGACAGCCCTGGGGAGAAGCCCTGACTTCTCCAGTTCTGGAGGACAAATCAGTGGATGGGCAGGAAGCAGTGAGAGGCAAATGTTTATTGATCCACTGCTGGAAGTAGGAATGGGCTTTGCAGCATCACTGACAATGCAGGGCTGCTTGTACAGACTGAATCAAGTAAAATGAAGAGAAACAGATAAACAGCTTCTAGCAAAAAGAGACAAAGGTGCTCAAAGCTTACATTGTGTAGATCCTGATTTGTAGCACTTCTACTTTTGACTGCCATAGGCTTATAGTTTAATGAAATGTAACAGAAATCCACAAAAATTGTTCAGGCCAAATTTCAGCTTCCTTCTGATCCATGATTTTTAATGCAAGCAAATCTGTTTTCTCTCCATGTCCTCAATACACTGTGCCATTCAGGAACAACTGCATCTTGTTGCAGAGGCCGCAGCGTATGAACCACAGTACCAACAAATAGATGGTACTGGTCAGCTGTACAGTCCGCATGGCCACCAAGTCACTAGATTAAGTGCCACATAATTCTAGTTTTTACCAATCAATTTGATCACTGGGGTCAGAGTTAAGGAACTGGATTTCCTGACGACTTTCTTACATCTCAGCTACCTAGAATCCTGGGACGAGAGAACAGGCTGCCTATAGCTTCTCACGTATTTGGTTCTCCAAAAATACATTAAAGCTAGCTAGATCTCTGCTACCCACAATAGCACTGACCTGCCTGCTGCCACCTCCCATATGTTTCAGCTGCTGGAGGACTAGCTGTGCATCTGAACAGAATGGCAGTGGGATCACTGTAACTGCAGGCTTTTTTTTTTTTTTTTTTTTGCTCTCTGCAATCACATTGAGTGCAATTTGTGTCTTTTAGCTTGGGGAGTAAAACTGAAACCACTGAGAGGTTAATGTGTAGGACAGAGAGAGATCTGGATGTGAAATTAAGAAATGCTAACCCTGTCACCCTTGAGCACAGTGGCTGCAGCAAGGGAAAGGTGAAATTATTTGGCAAGCAAGGAGCAAACTGAATGGCAGTTGAAAGGCAGCATTTTGATAGGCACTAATTATTAAACTGCAATTAGCGCAAGGATGCAGTGATCTGTTCAAATCCCAGCTAAGCAAACAGGTAGAGGTTAAAAACAAAAGCAAGTGCAGAGTTGTCAACGTTGAGGCAGAAGCACAGCACAGGGAGGAACAGTACTTTGGACACACATGGAATCATCTGATACTGTGAGGCTTTAAAACTATTTCCTCCAATATAATGGCAGCCTCAGTCATGTTCCTCCACCATCGGTGACACATTTCAAAACCTGAGCCTCTCGCAGCAGCAAACCAAGGTTAAAAATATTGTGCTACTGAAAGGTGTCACCTTCCCTCTCCTACAAAGCTGTTCTCAAAGCTGTTCGAGGGCTGAAAGAGACCTGGAAACTTTTCTCTTTGCCTTGAGGGTGTAGTCAGCTTGTCACTGAATCCAAAAATAGTCCTCAGAGTATTGATTAACCTGACTGAAGCAAGCAGCAATAAACTTGAGAGAAGAAAATGAAACCAAACAAAGTATTAGACTATGTTTGACTGCAAGATCTGGGTTAGGAGTAGCACAACATCCTTTGTTACAAGTTACTGTCGCTTTATAAGGATCCTATAGTTCTATTTGTTCTCAGCCAGCATACCCATAGAAGTCCTCTCAGCATAGTGGGAAGACCTTTCTCCTAGGATGGTTAGTTGCCTATTCAGTGATTTGTACTTGAATAATATTTCACAACTCATTTTTTCTTTTATGTAGGTTTTTTTTTTTTCTAATACGAGGTCATTTTTCACATAGTATGGTGTTTTAGAGTTCACTTAACAGTCTCCTGGCTATTTATGTAGATTTGGGTGTATAACATTTATAAAGATCATCACTAAGAAAAGCAAGTCTCCCTTGCTCAGGGAAAAGGCCCAGTCACACACACTGAGCAGTACAAAATCCCACAGAACACGCTCAAATCTCACGCTCCCATCTTCTTTCTGCAAGATTTTCTGATCTTCTTGCCTGAAGACTTTACATGAGATCATTGGCTGACTGTTTAAATCTGAGAGCTAGCAAAGGTCAACCTACTCTCCTCAGAAGCATGGTTTCACTGGAGATCAAAGAGAGTGTATAGACTGCACGGAGCATACAGAAGTGCAGCGTCAAGCGTGGATTCCTTCACAAACATTCCTCTGCTACCAGGAGAAATCCAATCACAATAGGGATAGATACCTATAATCACATCAGCTTCACGATAAGTCTTACTGTTGTGCCTTAGTACCCAGCAATAAAACAACAATCAGTGTGTGCAAACACCACATGATGGCTGATCTCTGGTGTTATGACCTTTCTGGTAGTGCATAATCTCATCTGCCCTCACAAGTGGAGATAATTGCTAGATTAGATTAGTGCTCACATATTATATTGCATATCACGTGGATACTTTTCCAGTCCTATGGGCGCAGTAGGACTGGCAGGGAAAGCTCAGGCTGAGACCTATGAGGAGGGATAGGAGACTCGGAGGACTGCCAAGGCTGCAGGAATGTCCAAATGCAGTCATCAGTGAGGTGGAGGTTTAACTCCTTATCTTAAGACACCTTCACATGCTTCCCTGAGCCAAGTAGATTCAGCTGGAGCCACTGGTATGAAGTTCAGGAAGCAAACTGCTGAGTCTGGAGAAGGATATTTCAGATGGGGAAAAAAAAAAATCTGAAGAGTCCATACAAAACCAATAGCAATAATAATAATCTTGCTGTTCTAGAGCAGGGCAATCACATGGAGGAAGCAGGGTAAGACCTGGAGCTCTAACAAAGGCAGCCAGGGATGCTGTGCAGAGAAGGCACAGCCGTGGCATTACCTGGCTTCTTGCCCAAGCTGAACACATTCCTCATATTGAGGTTTCTTCAGAAGCCAAACTGAGACCTCATTAGAGACAGTGACCAGACAGTCACCATTCTGAGTACAGCCAAACCAGCTCAGGCTTGCTGGCTGTTTATGAGCCTTCCTGCATTCCTGCATTCCAATCTAAATTGTCTACCAGACAGTTGGGATGCAGGTCCCTGCATAAGCAAGCATTTGCAAAATTGTGCGAGGAAAAAGTCTGCTACCCATTAGTGTGAAACCCTAATGGCAAGGGGAGATGTGCTCAATATGCTCACAGCCACTTCACCACCACCTGCCCTTGCACTGCTGACACATGGTCAATGAGCAGACAGGCTGACCAGACTCCTTCCTAAGTCCCAAAATACAACACTGCAAATGTAGGCTGCCTGTGCTCTTGATAAGGGCTGTCCTGGATAAATCAGATAGCCTGTCTGTAGAACACAGTTTGTTTTTGCTGACAGAAGTTTGAACAGATGCTACATGGCTTTCGCTCTGAAGATGTGCATTTCCTCTCCGCCTGACACAGCTCTTGAAACTTGCATAGGTTTTGGGAGACACACAAGGAAAATAGATCCTGCTCTTTTGATTTAGAAATTCCTTGTTGCTTTGTTCTGGGGGAAAAAGCTGCTAGATGCAAAGGAGACACAGCAAATTCCTAAACGTATGATCTCCCAAGAGAACCAATACATTTGCAATGTAATGAAGACAGTAAGTTAGCAGACAAAACTTTTGCTGTGGTGGGATTCATGCCAACTCTCCACAATCTGGGTCCACCAGGAGTATCCTCTGCAACCTGAAGGCAGCAGAACACCTAGCACAGCTCTGACAGTGAATGGGAACTAATTAACACAAGTTGTATAATATTGTCTGTCTTCTTTTTTAGTGATCTATCACAAGATCACAACTGTACCAGCAACAATACCAGCAACAAACTAACAGAGCCTTGCAGACTTGTAGAAAAGATTAGCAGCCTTATTTCACAAAAGTTGAAACAAACATGAGCTGATGCTAACCAACAACAGAGGCCTCTGGCATTCAACTCAGCCAGAGTTTGCCCTTAGGAGTTATAAACAACCATGGCAAAGTCTTCACACAGCCAAAGGGCAGCCAGTAGGGAGCTGTATCTCCAGGAGCAGCAGTGCTTCAGTCATACCAGATCAGCCTTGCTTTCCATTTGAGGGTAGTAGCTGCCCCCACAGAATCTCCACCTCTCCACTAAACTAAATCTTGAGTTTAATCTTGCTTGGGAAGGATTGGTGTTAAAAACCTATTTCCCCAATATCTGTGTGTCTCAAATGATCTGAGGAGAGAGCTGGAAAAGAAATGATCTTAAAATGCTGATGTCTGCATCACCTCATAGAACCTGATGGCAATTTCAATAATATATTTTGCATGGAAATCTGCCTGCAGGTGGGTGAGTGCTTTGCTATAATGTAGAGTGCATTTGGGAAGGAGGAGGCAGGCAGCCTCCTTTTGTTTGGTTTTGTTTTGTTTTTTTTTCTGTTTGAAGATGAAGGGGAAAATACACCTGCCAAAGAAGTGAACCTGGGCTGTGAATAAATGAACTCGCAGAAGGAAGGAAACATTTGTTTAGCTCCCTTTCTCTGTATGCTACACCTGGCTGCCAGAGCTACTGCAAAATTTCTAACAATCCTACCAGGCTATTTGCATTTAAATCGCTTTTCCTGGCATTATGTAAATCCCTCATAGAGCTGAAGTTTTCTGTTTCTTTCAGGGGCTGCACCCAGTGCTTTGCTCCCAGTGCTGCCCCACTCTCCTCCCACTGCTCCACTGGGTTATGCCAGCACCATATGAAACTATGTATGAAACTCCAGCTGTTAGGGGCTTGGTTTGGACCTGGGACAACATAGGTGATGCATGCAGACTTCCCATATCTGCATAACAAAATCACATTACCAATTAATTCATAGCTGGGTCTAAAAGAGCACGCGCTTTGATCCAACACTCTCAGAATTCAGAAATGTTTTTACAAGGGAGCATTCCCAAAGTGATTCTTCTGTGGTATTTTCAGGACTGTATATTTAAGGATCCTGTTGCCTTGGACAGCAGAAAGGAAGGCTGCTGCTTTCACCGGTAAGGAAGTTGTGTGGATAGTTCTAAATACAGAAGGTTACATTTTTTCCCCCTCTGAGAATTTGAGAGAAATGACTGTGGAGTATTAGTTCTGCAGCTCTAGCTCCAGTCTAACTCCAAACACAGAACTCTTACGTGAAAGCACCTACGTTTGAGCAAATACTTGATTTCATACTGAAATTCTGTAACTTTGGTTTGGAATGGTGGTTGAAAGGAATAGCATAACAGCAATGGGGTCTAAAAACTGCAGGCCAAAGGCAGATACAGGGCAGTGTCAGCTGTGCATTCTGTGGCTTTTGAGTAAAGACAAAAAAGACAGGGAGCAAGTAATCTCCAGGCAAGTCCCTAATTCAGGCAGAGAAGTCTCCAGCTCCTACTTAAATCACAGCACCAAGGCTTTCCTAATTAACTTCATACATTGCCTGCAGACTGCAACCCAGATGAGACACAGCATGGAGAGGCTACAGCTCAAATTCTCTTGATAGTGAATATGCAGGCACTTTTGACATGCTTCATTGCCTGGCCAGGGAAAGCTTTGCAACACAACAGCATTTAGCAATCTCAGGTTACCCAGCAAACAGCCATGTGTCAGGGACATTCCCAGCTGGTCAGTGGGGTGGGCTGCTTCCTATAGGAGCAGAAGAGGGACATGCCAGCAGAGACCTGGGTGGGAGCCAGGGCTTGGGTACAATGCCATGAAGTGATCTGGATGCTTGCTTGCACGCAAGCACCTTAATTTGGAAAAAGAATTAAGACCTTGTTATTATATCCTCTTAATGCCTCAGTAAATGAAAGAATCAATGTCACAGCTTGACAGCAGACGCCCCATCAGAGCACATCCCCTGGTATGTGTCAGTCCTATTAAACACACCATTCTGCAACACTCTGGTAGCTGCAATGTACTTTTCACCCTGCACTCTAGGTAATATCCTCTGGATTTATGGTAAGGTTTAGTCTTTTCCAAGCAAATCACTAATGTTTGTTGAGTACTTGGAGATCATCCATTGAAAGGCTCTTCAGAGCCACGTTCTATTATGTCTTGGTCAGAAAAACACAGTTGCTGAACAGGAAGAACAAAAGAATGAGTTGCAGACCCCCAGTAAGCATTCAACACAAGTTAATTTGTTCAGCAGCTGTATTTTCCTGAGACAGATTGCATATTTCCATTGTTAAAATAAAAACGTCCACTGGGCTTGCATCCTCTATGCTTCACACTGCTGCCAATCTAGTGAACAAGTAAAATTCCTTTAATAAATATGAGACCCACTTGACTAACTTTGCCTTTGTCCAAGCAAAAAAAATGAATGAAGCCAGAAGATATGAGGCTGTGTAATCTTCCCCCTCCTAGGAAAAAAAAAAAAAAAAAAAAATAGTGGAAATCTGGCACGTGGCAGGGCTAGGGACATGTGAGCCATGGCTGCCATGTGTCCCCAAACCACCCGCCCTTGGTGCCATGCAAACGGTGCCAGCCATGGATGGATGGAGCCTGCCCCGCAGCCCCTGTGGTGCTGCTGCCTCTCTTTGTAAATCACAGATTTGCCTTCTGTTCACTTTTTAGCCTGGAGGTGAATCATTTGGGAAAATCTGATAAAATCCATTCAAACACAGTTCAACTATCAAAGCCTGAACAAGTTTTGGTTAACTTTTAAGTTTACCCAAGTTTGACCAGAGCTCACATGACTGAAGCAAGCGAGTGTTTGTTTTAACTCCAACAGAGTTGCTCCGGCCTTAGAACCTGTGGAGAATTAGATCCATAAACATACCCCACATTAATGAGTGGAGACACGATGAGGGCAGAATCTGGGGGGGAAAAAATGTCACAGAAAGCATCATGCTTCTGGGGAAATGGCAGAGGAAAAAAAACACGCTGCATTGAGATCATAGGCTCCAATGAGGAGGACTACTTCCTTTGGAAAGGAATTTTGAGGACAGAAATGGTAAGATGATGCTGATGTCCATAGCACATCTGAAATGCAAACTCATCCTCCAGCGCCAAAGTGCTTCATACTGGGAGAGCAGGAAACCTGCTCTGTGGCCCACGTGGGACAAGGAGGACACCAGCAGTGGGGACATGAAGGCAGAGAGCTGTCACCATGCATCTCTCTGTGCATTCATTGCTGTCAGGCAGATAAATCCAGGCTTTTCTTCAGGAAATACCCAATGGGTGCTGCAAGGTGAAAGGAAACAGCATGCTGAGCTACAGACACACAACCTGCCATACACAGTGCATTTTCGCCACAGCTCCAGGCTGTTCCAACCTTTCTCCCAAGAGGCAGGTAAAGCCACATGTACAACTTTGTGAAATTTAATTTTTTTTTTTTTTAAGGTAAAAATAAGAGCCCTATGTACTTGACAGCCAACATCTCTAGAAGCAATTTGTGCAAAGGGTGCTCTGCATACTGGATGTGACCCTTACAACAATCCTGTCCAGCAGTCACCCACGTGTAACATTTATATCTAGCCCCAGAATAAACCCTTTTTTATAATCCTGCTGCAAGCTGTTGAGCAGGGCAGCCCTAGACTAGATTTTGCTGCTGTTGTGGAAAAGGAAGAACATGTCTCATTTTATTAGAATACAAGAGCAAGCCTGCCATATCATAAAAATTTAAAAATAGTGCAGAGTGCTACCTTACATAAAACACTGCCCTGAGCCACGTTCTATTCGCAGCATCACATCCCAAAATACACTGTAATCCCAGTACAAGCTGCAGACCAATAGAGATCGGATGCTGACATTTCAGACACACAAACACAAACCTTCCACACAAAGTGTGCATGCAAAAATCAAAACAAATGCCCATTTTCTGTGCAATTGAACAGTATACCCGTCCAGCCACAACAGTCTTTCATTCCACTCAACTCTCACTTGCAAGCCTAATTTAATTAACCGGATTTTTCAAAGACGCCCAAGGGAACTGTGTGCCCTTCAACAAAAACACTGGGACTTGGCTTCCCCCACCATCTGTGCTTTTGAATAGCCTCTTCAAACCCTCCACGTGGGAAGGAATGGACCCTGTGAATACCTGGGATGCATAAGAGCCCTCTCATTACATCACTGGTGCCCTGTACTCTGCTTCTCAGTGCTGCCCTATTTCATAGGGGTCCAGTAGATCTGTGGGTCGGTGCTCTCCAGGACTTCAGTCCCTCTTTCACAGAGCCCCCCCAGGTGCTGCCTTGGAGGCTCTGGGTGCTCCTCACCCATCACTTGGACTTTGTGGAGCCCCACGTCTATCCCACTGCAGCAGTGAAAACACATCAGAAATGTCACTGCCAAAATATTGTCATTTTTCATGCCTGCAGCAGCAGAGAGGTTATCATCCTCAGGCTGCCTTCAGTCTGTTTGTTGTCTCCCTATCCTTTCCACAAACATCATCTCCCTCCCCGTATTTAAACTAACCCCAAATATTTTGACAGAACCAGGATAGGAAGCAATTACACGTGCAGTTACACTGGCAAATCAAAGGGGACGGCAACCTCTCAGCCTGACACAGCAACAACCACAACAGCATTTCTGCCAAGTTTTTATTCCCATTCCTCTTCCAATAACTTCACCTACCTACAATCTTCACAGGCAGTGGAGAAAACCTCTTGGTCTTACCACGTGATGCAGCTGTCACATGAACCTTTGTAGCTGAACCCTCAAATACAAACTTCCAGGACACATTGGCCATACAACCTCAAATCCAGTATCACATCACACTGTTCCCGTGACCAGCCTGGCACCAGCAAGGAGTTATTTTGGGTAGGCTGGGGTCTGCTTGGCTATGCTACATGCTGATGGATATCAAGTAAGACACAAATTAGCCATGCACCCTCACAGCAATGAAGATTAACCATTTACTGGGTTTTGTTGGCAAGAGCAAAGCCAGATGGACAATGTAAGGAGCCATGCCCTTCTCATAGCTCCTATGGGTCTGTGGCCAAGTGCTGAGAGGGAGTTCTGACTACAGAGGGGACGAGATTGGTACAGAGGCACTGGGGCCAGTACATGCAACATGCAAGCCCAGGCTGTGAGAGCCAAGAGAATTTTTAGCATTCAAGAGAAATGTCTGGGGAGGGCTGATTGCAGTCTTCCACAAACCAAAGAGAATAAGAATACGGAGTCTGGCTGCTCTCAGAGTTGGACAGACAGTAGATAAGAGGAAACAGCCATAAGTGACAATAAGGACAATTCTGACTGGATATCAGAAAATAATTTGTGAGTGTCTGCACTGCCTGGAGCACCCATTCCACCTATATGCTTGGAGGTATTCAAAGCTCAATCAGGCAAGGTCCTGAGTAACCTGATCCAACTTAGAAGCTGACCTTGCTTTGAACAGCACATTGGATGAGGTGACCTCCAGAGGTCCCTTCCAATCTAAGTTATTCTATGATTTCCTGGAAAAAGTTCAGATGTGGAAGTTATCTTAAAAGCACTTCTCTCAAAACTTCGGCTAAAACTGTAGAAGCACTCCAGAGGCTGTAGCAATTCTGATAAGGCGTCTGTTATCCACAGCTGACTTCCCAGGAGAACAGCTCGTTGGACCACATGCTGCAGGACAAGAGGCCCAGCCCTGGTTCAGCATGCCAGCACCCAGACTGATCCAACTCAATGCAGACAGTGCTCCCTCAGCTCTTCTCTAGTAACAATAGGGTGTTTCTTTTCCCCAAAGAGTTCAGTCAACAGAGCTATCACAACAGCAGCTCTTCCCACTGTCAAATTCACTTTTTGAAAGCCACGAAAAATGAAGAGGAGAGATTATGGAGGAATGTGTCTACACAAAAGTGTAGTTTCCATTGCAGAGCTTGGAGGGGAGATCAGGCTATTGTGGGGATTAAAGAGACCCCGATCCTTTGGGAAGAGCCATATTCTCCCTAGCAGGAGCATCTCCCGTCACCCCCCAGGCTCTGTGATACACTGCTCAAATGGCACTTACTTCCCCAGGAGCTGCGCTCCAGGAAGGGCCGTAAGAAGTGGAGTTTGGCCACAAGAACAGAAGACATCCATGGGATGCAGCCCAGTGGTGCTCACATTAATGCAGGTACATCTTTACATTGCCTTTTGCAATAAATATTTTCTGCTTCAACGCGAATTCAGTACTCCAAAAATAACTGCAATTACTCAAGGAGCAGAGGAGCCTATTTACAAGATTTAAAGGGAAAGAGGAAAGAAAACATTGTAGAAGAAATCTTGCAACACCTGGGCCTCTAAATACAAAATTGGAGAGAAAAAGGGCAACTCCATCTTGCTCGTCTGTTGGAAGAAGCACCTCTGTGTTTGTGCCTTGTGTGACCCAACAAAAAGAACTGCTGAAGTTGAATGGCAACAAACTATTACATGAAAATCAATTGTTCTTCCTGAGCAAGTGATCTAAAGGGAGGAGGGGGCTCAGGCAATATTCACACCTGGAAAAGTTTGAGTCATTGCTGAGCACAGGGAAAAAAAAACATTAAAAAGTCACACATGTACACATATCAGGAAATGTTTAAAAATAATAAACTTGCTGCAGTGGCAGCAGTGATTGCTGTCTATCCAAGTGGTGAATAATTCAGGAGGTACCTGTTTCACTCAGGATTTCAGGGTATTCTCAGACCTGCCAGAATTTTCTGCTGCTAAATAATGCATCTGCGGTATTCAAACACACATGATCCCCCAATTAACAGTAAAGATTAAACAGGGATGAATTTGAAATAAGGGAAGTCTGAGGAAGGAAAATTCCTATTAAGCTGTTTGGGGCTTTTTGTCCTTCCTTTGTTCCCTTGCAGCTGGGTGCTAGAGCCTCTCCGGCAATGAGCAGCTAGCACAGCCCCTTAGCTCAGCGCTGGCCTACAAAATAAGTCACAATGGGTTCCAGAAAAGCAAACAAGCAGTGCATGAGGCAAAACAGGAAACAAACCATCTAACAGTGCTGATAGCCCCATGTTTGCATTGATCTGTTAAACAATGATGGCCTGCATGTTGCAAGACTGGAAAGTAATCACGTAGATAATCCACGTTGCAGAGGGGGAGCAAGCTGAAGGCTTTCATTTAAATTACTGAACATTCGTGATTTGGAGAAAATGCCTGCTGAATCTCTGAAGGCTGTGCATGCAGCTCCTGCCCAAAGCAGGGTGAGCCAACGGGCAGCACTGCAGGTTCACAAGAGACCTCTCCAAATGTCCCCTCCTGTTTCCCTGACCATTTCTATCCTCATCTCTGAATGTTGAGAGATTTACAGCTGCAGAAAGAGGATAAGCACCTCCTCTGGTTTATATGGTGGTTTTAGGAGATCTCCTTTATCGGAGTGGAGATGCAGCTATGTCTCCAGAAAAGAAGCCAAGAAATGGAGAAAGGAAGCAAGAGCCCAGCCCAAGAAAGCAAGAGTGCACAGTGCCCTGGAAATTAATCTGTAAAGACAAAGAGAGGCCTATTTTTTTTTTTTCTTCTGCACTATCTGAATTTTTCTTGAATCAGGCTTTATTCCCTGTGAATTTTCATCTGATAACATCTGTTCACTGCAGGAAGGGCACAGAGCACTGCAAACACCACCAGCAGCACTGCATGGCAACCCACGCAGCAGGAGCAGGGACACAGCACTCACGGTCCTGTCTATAAACCAGCTGTATTTCAGGACCAGGCTGAGACCTTCACAGGGTACAGGACACCCTTCAGCCACCTGAGCTTTCCTGTGCCACTGGGGACAGGTGGAGCTGAGCTCAGTCCCCTGATGATGCATTGCAGGCACTGGTGCTGCTCCTCTCCTTCTGTACCAGGGAGAGCAGCACCTCTGATTTCAGGGCACTTTGCCCAAACGTTTTGTTTATCATGCTGCTGCAGTTACTATTGTTCCTAAATTGTTTTTCTTATTAAATTGCAGAGGTTTTGAGTCAAAATAAACTTTCCTTTGCAAGTGCATTTGCTAACAATTGGCTGGCAGCAGAGGGGAGAGTGAAGGCACAGGGGAGGGAAAGCAGAGGAGAATTACACGGTTTCAGATTCCTGTAAACAGAGAAACATTTTTCCAGTCATCAGCCTGCGTCCAGTGGAAATAGAGCTTCAGTTTCCTCCTGCTAACACCGAGGATCTGGTGGCACTGCTGCTGACATGCCCCCATTTTCTCTCCTGCAGTTGCTGGATGCAGCCCAGCCCAGCATGCCAGCATGCATTGCTGCTGTTTCCCTCTCCTCATGCCTCCCAGCTGCCCTGCCTGCAGCCCAGCAGCAGATGCCTGCACCATGGGAGGCCCCACAGCAAGCCCACTTCCCTCTGCTCCTGCTGCCCAACTCCACAGGCATGGGAGCAACTCAGAAGTGGGTTTAAGGATTACAGCTGAACAGACATAAAGGGCATCCCCAAAGCCTCCCCCTGCAGCTCCCATGATGCCAGCATCTCCTTGATCAGCCCACAACTGGTGTTTCTTGGATTAGCTGTGCGTGGCATCCTCATGTTCTATGTAAATACAGCACCTAGTGCACATGCAGCCCCGCTGCACTAATGGTATATTTAGTAATCTGCACAGTGCAAACACAGGGAGTTGCACCTCAGCCACTGTCACCAAAGATTTACACACATTTTTCAATCAGTTAATGTCAATATTTTCCAGTGTGGTATGCAAACACTAATTCATTTCAGAGGAATATCCTCTGCCCTCGATCCTCTGACCACTGATCCTCAGCGGTTTCCCACCAAGCCATAAGACAACACCATTCAGTTCTGCCTGTGAAAGCTGCTCAACAGGTGAGAGTTTTGCAAATACACCACTGAATGCTTCCCTGGAAGAAGCAGAGTGTGAAAGAATGTTAGAAATGATGAGAAGAGCAAAAACAACATGTTGACACTCAAACATGTGCAATAATAATATTAATTTATATCCTTTGCATATTGCTACTGCCAGGTTTTAGTATCCATGCATGAACCATTCATAAGTACTGTTCATACACAAAGGGCAAAGACTTACAGCTCTGCATTTGCTGACAGTGCCAGCTGACACATTTAGCAGGAAGCAGCCTGGTGGTTAAAGCTGCTGCCTGGGCACAGGTGGAGGTTGGGTTGTTCTTGGCTGGACTGCAGCCCTGCTGCGTCACCTCGGTGAGATCACCTCAGCCACAAAGCTGCCAGGACAGCATGTTCAGAGTCACCCCATGGTCATCAAAAGACCAATAGGAGTGACCTTGCATCTCTGCGTGTCTATGTACGTGTTTAGGTACAGCACAAAGGGTTGGCTAGAACAGATCTGCTCAGATATTCAAGTTACTTCCCAAAAGCTTTTGCTGGTGATGCGCTACGCAGGCTGTGACAAGATCACCCTGCTGTCACACAGCTCTGGATGTGCTTAGGGCAAGCAGCAGTCTCACCAGAAGTATCCCTGATGCACCTGTCAAAGATTACAATTATGATTGTAATTGATACAAATCATGACTGTTTGATGGCTGATGCTAAATGAGTTTGGCTCCCATCCAGTTTCCATTGGGCAGGCATCTCCATCTCAGAACACAGCAACATTTGGTGTTTGTCCATATCGTCATCTTGGCTGGCACTGCTACCCAAGGCTGCTTATGGGACGTGTCAGGAGAACAGGCTCGCCCCTACAACCCGAATTATGCATGTAAGCAGGGCAGCATAGAGGAGCCTTTTGTTGTTAATTGCATTTAACTTCCCTCTTGGAGACAGATGGAAGGGTTTGTGTGACAGCATCTCTCACCAATGCCAAACTCCTCATGTTCTATTTGACAATTCCGAAACCGACCTCATCCTAACATGAGAAGTTTGCTCACAAAGACTACACTACAAGCTCTCCCAAAATGCTTAGATTAGCACAATGTGATTCAGGAACTTCCTTTGTTACCAGCCCTCTGCCCCCGTCAGCACATTCACTTGATATTGTTTTAAGCTTCATCCTTGCATGAGGATGAAACAAAACAAACCTGATAGCAATGCATAGGCAGCCCTGTGTTCCCAGTGTGCTTCTAAGAGCCATGGCAACACAGCTTTCAAAGGACTGCCTCCCTCCCACCCATCCCATTGCTGCTCTTGGACCAAACAGGGGGCAGTGATGCCCCTGTGCCCTAGGAGATTGGGATGAGGGCATGGGGCTGTGAGTGCAGGCAGGGTACTTCATGCTGTGTGCACCAGCAGCAGGGAGAAGAAAAAAGCAAACGTGGGTGTGCACGCATACATGGGTAGCACGGTTTGGGAGGAGAAATAGGGGAAACTCATCTCTTCAGAGAATCAGATGTGGGGGTCCTGGCACTATGCCTGTCCTGACTGCAAAATGTACAGGTAGAGAGGGAGTCTGGCTGGCTGCAAACACAGGGTTTGCTGTAAGATGTCTGTGCAGTTTCACCGAAGAGCCTCTCCTGCCTATAACCTTGAGTGCCACATACCTCTCCATGAAGGCAGTGGCTTCAGCTCCTACAGATCCCCAGCCACCTGAATGACAAGGGTGCACCCATGATGCTGGGCAGGATAGCTCCTAAGGGCACTCCAGCATAAAGCCATACTCCAACCTGCTCAAATGTTTTTTCCTGCACAACTCCCAGCTTCAACTCCTTATCCTGGAACACGTCAGCACCCAGCCAGCAGGAGGGAAATGCCAAATTTGTAGCAGATTGGAGTTTATTTTTAAGCAGTGTCAAAATAAAAACAAACAAAGCAACCTTCCCAACACACACACAGAGGAATGAAATCAGCTCATAGAAACAATAAGCCCAGCACAACACCAAGACCTGGGGGCTCCCAGTGCTGGTCGCAACCCCCACGTGCTGCCTTCCCTGCTTATCAGTTGGCACAGGGGCTGTTGGGGCCCTCAGCACCAGGACACAGCCCTGCAGGCTGCCATGCAGCACCTGGTGCACACCAGGCTCCATTCCTAATCTGTTCTGCAAGCACCCCATTTACTCACTGTTTTAAAATGGGATTACAGCTTGTATGAGACCATACTCTGCCCTCACTGAGGATGTGATGTAAAAAAAAAAAAAAAAAAAAAAAAAAAAAAAAACAACCTTCCCTTATTATAAGTCTAAGCCTTTGCAAAGCCCTTAATAAATTATCTGGCCCGCTCCTTCATGTTTTCTCTTCCTGGGTCACCCATTTTCCTTGGGAAACCCAAGGTGAGGAAGCAGTCCTAGGCGGTACTGCTAAAGAGGACAAAGCTGTCCCTAAATTCTGGGGTGCTCATCCAAACGAGGAGGATTTTTCCCCTCAAACAAACAACCCAGATATCTGCCAAGATGAATTTCATCTGTGTGAATCTGCTACAGTCAGTGGTGACTGCAATGGCACAAAGTCAGATGTGCTGAACACCCAGAGGGATGGCAGGTGAGGATGGGGCAGAATGCCCCTTCACACAGCCAGAGCTGCCCTCACTGTGCTGGGGACAGGAAGGAGCAGCTGGGCAACCCAGCCAAAACCAGCTTAGCAGCTAACATCTGCAGTATGTAAAGAGAAATACATGTGCCTGGACACAGCAGGGCAGAGGGTGTAGGCTGTCCCACGCCCAGCTGCCTCCTCCTCCTCCAGTCCATGGGAGTGCTCACAGCTGGCAGGTTTCAGCCCAGGTCCCTGCCCTAGCTCAGCTGCATACCCACCACACAGCCCTCATGTCATGTGGCATCCCCACAACCCTTCCCCTTTGGTCACCCTGTGGGTACAGGAGCACTGAGCAACATGGGTACATTTCTATGGGCCCGCAGGTATTTGCAGCAGCAAACTCACAAAGCAGACAGAACATGAATTACCTCCTCATTAAGCTCCAGCCTTGTGCTACTGAGGCACATAAAGAGCCTCCAATGTCACATCTCAGCCACGTACAAAGCTGTCTCCATGCTGCATAAATCATGCATAGCCACATCATCTGTTGGAGATGCACAAAGCCACAATCACTAATCGTGCTGAGGAGCACAGCATCACCTGCGGGATGCAGCTGCAGTTAGCAACGTACATGTAGTATGGCGTATGCCTCGAGATTTGAATGTTACAGCTCTGATTCTTGCCTCCTTCAGTACATGGCAGCTTATACATCTAGAAGAGGGTGCTGGGACTCTGCATTCAATTAACAGTGACAACTTCTGCTTTATCACTCTGGAAAGAAACCACAGCACTGAATGAGCCCATGTGAGAGCCCAGATGAGTAAGCCCCAGATGTCTTATTACACACAGGCTTTTCATAGCCTATTTCCAACTTGGAAAGTGACTTACAAAACTAAAATTACACCCCTTATCTACTGATACTACACAACATCCACTAGCCAGGCACAGGATTGCTAGGACAAAACCAGAGCTTACAGTTAGGGCACTCCAAAGGTATTTTGAAACAAAGTTCACACAGAAGCCCACGTAAGCATACAGGACAGAAGCTGTATGTGCCCCTCCTGTGCTGCTGCACAGGAACCACATGATGAGCATGCAAACAATACTAGCAATGTATCTAGCAAAAGCCAAGGTCCAGTTTGAAACCTATACATTTATTTATGGTAGCAAGGCCCTGTGTAGACTTCTGTTCTCCCACATCTACTGGCTCCATCTTCAAACAGCATGGAAAGAACACATCTCCAGTTGTGCTGCTTTCCCTCACAGCATTACTTGCTTTAGTGTCTGTCCTTGGCATCATTCACACTCTGCTGACACCAGTTTTTAGGCTGTAGGTAATGCTTGTGCTGCACTATAGCAAACTGAGCATAATGCACTGGAGTCCTCTGCTCTCTCCTGAACTTGCATTCACCTGGAAAGTTCATTGCAAAGGCAAACAATACAAAGAAGAGACTGCTCCCAGATTCAACACCAAAAAGCTCAAAATGATGGGGAAAGAAAATTAAGTTCATGTAAACAAGAAGTGGCCAGGACTGAGGTGCCAGGCAGAAAGGTCTCCCAGTCGATCCCTGTTCAAATGGAAGCCAATCCAAGGAGCTGCACTGATAGATACAAACATCTTGACCATCAGCTACCCCCCATCAGACCTAAGGAATGATTCAAACTCAAACACAGAGCTCTAACAATCCCTTTTATGTGGCACAGCTTGGCTTTCCCAGCTCCACACGGTTATTTTCTCCCCATCCTCCTACTCAAAGCACAAACTAAGAATACAAAGGTCGTCCTCTTCCAAAACCATAGGCAGAGCTATACATCTCTGACATCTGCTTGCTGTTCCACGTTCACTCTCATTACAGTAGCACATAAATCTCTAGAGAATTACAGGGGAAATCAGGTGCTCGTTGTCCTCAGACATTTCCCAGAGTGCTCAATGAAGGGACAGCACATCTCTGGTACCAATATATTGCCTGGGAACTTTGAAAGCAGTATAAATAAATGAGTCTAGCGCATATTACCAGGAACAGAATGGCAGAATGCATTTCATATGGATGAAGTTGAAAAATCTTCAGAGCTAATAGCTTGAAGTGGTTATGAAAGCTGACACAGCACCATAGATGTGACTTTCTTCTCTTCCTTCCTTGTGGAGACAGCATTAACTGGCGGGGCTCTGGGTTTGCCCAGAGCTGGAAGTAGCACAGCACGTAGCTTGCTGTGCAGGCAGCCTGAACACCTAACAAGCTCACCACTGGGTGTGCAATTTTAGTATGCTTAAAAATAGAAAACAAGCTTGAGAGCTATGTGATATGGGCAGTGACCCCTCAAAAATAAACTGCAGTCTTCTCTGTGGCCCATATGTGCCCAAGAGCGGGCTATCAGAGGTACAGCCACAAAGTAGGGGGCTTTTATCACCTCCACACTCCCAAAACATAACAGAAGCCCAGGAAAATGAATGGGCTTTGAGACCTGCAAGCCCACAGCCATTCCCCAGGGTTAACCATGCTCAGCTGAGCACCATAAAGAGGGCTGAGGCAAATGCCAAGGTTGACCATAGCTCTGGGCAAGGCAAACACTTACTTGACAATCTTGGGCTCCTCCACCTCTGCCACATGGAGCGGGGACACTGACAACTCACACATGTTCAAAAAATGAAGACAAATTCCACCAAGCATCTCCAAGTTCTGCTCTGTCACTTTTCCCATGTTTTACATTCTGTGAGCATAAGCAAACACAACAGAACATAAGGGAAGGATTTTTTTTCCTCCTTCCATTCCCAAAATATTAAAGAGGACGTTGAGAGAAAGGTCCTTCTTTCTCTGAGAAAGAAGCAGCTATCCTGAGAGCATGCACAGCTTCCTTGCACCAGCCCTATGCTAGGGCAGGTACACAGCTGTGTGCACACACAAGCCTAGCCTGACTCAATAAGAGATGACTATAGATCTCAAGTTACACACAGCCTGTGCCCTGAACATGGCACAGCTCCTGCAACGCCAGCCACGCAAAGCTCCCACTTCACTGGGATGCACCCCACAGTGTTTTGAGGATGGAGTGCAGCCATCCCTCAGCATGCCAACTTATTGGCCTTGCCCTATAGCTCCTTCTGAGGTCATGGGTGGCAGGACAGGCTGTCTAGTGACCTGCCTTCAAGGCTGAGAAAACGAGATCCATTAGAATATACAAGAAGCTGAGACCAAAGCAACCCTATCTTTCTGTCTGAGCATCTAAAAACCACCGATCTGATAAGGGCACATTGCCCCAACATGTCTACAGGGAAAGAGTGGAAGCTTTCTTCTTCCCATGCATTCCCACATATTCACTGCAATGAGTAGACAAATAGGTTGGTATGAATAGCAGCCCCCTCCTTTCCCCTGTCTGGATGGTTTGAGTCAAGTGCTCACAAGAAGGAGAACTACCATGACAAGATGTCCTGATTCACTGCAAAGAACATGCAGCAAAACAGCATCCTCCCTTCAAAGCCATTACCCAGTATTTGCATAGAGAAGGAGAAGCACCTTGAATGAGTATATTCAAAAGGGTGCCACTACATCACTGAGTTGTATTAACTTACACAAAAGCATATTTTGGGTGAGTTCAGCATGTTCTTAGCAGCATAACAGGTAAAGTAAAAATGCAGCACTTTGAAGGAGGGATTGATAATGCACAGCAATGACAGTAGAATAGCAAATTCCTTGGCTAGAGCAAGTAAGAAGAAGCCCAAATGCAGAAACTAGGGACACAGGAAAAAAAAAAAAAAAAAAAAAAAAAAAAAAAAAAAAAAAAAGAAAAAAAAAAGTTGCTTACCTTCAGAAGGCCTCAGGTAAGCAAGTTTCCCCAGCAGAACACCCTTACTACTCCCCTGCCAACACTTAAATGAGGTCTGGGAAGGGGTGGATCCTGGCTCCATCCCTTCTGGTCACTCAGGTATACTGCATGCACCTGAGCTCCCCAGCGTTGGTCCTGCCTTCCCACCAGGTGCTCAATCACTGCTTCAGGCCATGACTGAGCATTTCCGCTACGATCAGGCTGGAGATCAGCCAGCCTGTGCTCTCCCATGGTTCTGAAATATGGCCCTGTAGTGTCACTGTGTGATGGAGAAGAAGGCCCATGCTGGAGCGTGGGCTGGCTATCAGCTCGCAAGCAGTGAAACTGAACCATGTTACACATTTACAAATAGCAGCATGCTCTCTTAAACCAGGGCCAGGGGTAGAAGAGGAGCTGGATAATCTCAATTGAGCAGAAAGCACTGAGGCTGTTCTCGTTGGGCCCTGTACCCCAGCCTGGCGAGGAGCAGGCTCCCTCCCTCATCAGCTCCCACCTAGAGAAGGAATTTCAGTAGCAACCATCACCATGGCATCACTGTGCCACTTCTGTTCAGCAATCCTGCCAGTCCTCGTGGGTTTGCTGAAATGCTTATGACATTTTAGGTGTGGTGAAGGGGCAGGTGGGTGGGAGGGATGCTTCTCAGAGCACCAGCTGCTGCATCAAGGGGAGGAAAATGCAGAACTTCATCTTTTTCTTATAACAAGTGTACAGCCCTGCTGGGTGCTGAGCACAGCTTGATGCTTCGTATGCCCAGAGAGCCCCTGTTTGAGAAAGGGGAGGGGGTTCTCACTCTTGTCCCCTGATTTGGGGAGGTTGAGGGGCTGAGTCACAAGACTTGTGTCCTGGCTCAGGCTGTAGTGAGGCAGTTTCAGTTCCTGCCCCAACTATCGCAATGTCTGCACTGCATACAGCAAGAGAAAACATTTGTAATGCAATTTTCATGTCAATTTTCTGCTACAGTCAGCCCAAGGTTGGCTCCCTCAGTGCTCCTCCTGGGCTTCCTCTGTTCTTTGCATCTTTCCCACTGCCCTGCACCCAGCGATGACAAACGGAGAAGCATTTCCCAAGGGTGAGAAATCCTCACCAGAATCACCTGTCATTAGTCCTGTCTGACAAAACCATGTCAGAGCTTTGGGGACTTTCTCTATTTTTAATTGAGCCAATCTCTCACTGGCATTTCCCCCTCCTGGCTCCTCATACTTGTGATGACAGCAAATAGTGGAGAGGAAGGAATGTTGGGATGGAGAAAAACTGCTGCTTCCACCTGAGCTGCAAGGATTGCTCTACAAAGGATGCACACTGGGCATTGCTGCCGCTGGAGCACAGGACTCTTGTTCTCTTTGTTCTTCCCATGCAATCAGCATTTGTCATTTAGTGTCTTCTTATCGTGGCCTTGCAGTATCACATCTTGGCTTGCTATTTAGTCTTCCAGAGGCATGAAAGAGCAGCTTCTCCTTGAATTTATCAGCTCAAATGGGGGACACTGCTTGGTGCCATGCCAGCGAGCTCCGGAAGATGTCTTTTATGTCTCGACCAAGTCAGCAAGTCTATCTCTTTATAGATATGATAATGCAAAAGGCTCCTCTTGGATAAAATCTGGAGGAGAAGAGGTGCCACCTGCCTGGCTGGGGAAGGGATTCGCTCTCTGGAGCCCGGTGAGAGCCGGGCACAGCGCACAGCTCTGCTCAGCAGAAGGGAGGCAGCCGCACTGCCAGCAGCAGCCTGGGAGCAGAGAGCCACTGAGCACAAAATTAACACACTGGCTCATCAGGAAATGTTAATGCAGGCAAGAGGGGGAATTGCTTCATATGGGCAGGCAATCTGTGCAGAACAGATAAGCTTGATCAAAACCTGGTACAAATCTGCGCACTTCTCTCCGAAATCTGCCCTCTACCCTCAGCTTGAGGTTCTGAATAGAAAAAACAAAGCCCTGAATAAGGTGTTAAATACTCATGGCAAAGAAACAGCAAAACATTTTGCTGAAATGAAGCACAATGAAGACATCAAACAAAGCTTTTGTAGACACAACCAAGCAATAGCCATGCAGATCTCTGGCCCAGGAGGGGAACCACACAGCTTGGAAAAAAAGGTTGTGGTTTGGATCTCCATGTTGACACACAGCTAAGGATCTGAAGGTGTGCACCTTATTGCACACCTTTTTTTTGTCATTAAATCCCCCAGCAACCCTTTCCAAAGCAGGACCAGTTGGGTGCATGGACTTTGTCATGCTTTCCCTCCCTGCTTTGTCTGATTGCACCAGATCGTTCCCTCCTCTGAAAAAAGCTAAACCATCTCCTCCATCCG
Source organism: Centrocercus urophasianus (assembly GCF_019232065.1). Lineage (NCBI taxonomy): Eukaryota > Metazoa > Chordata > Aves > Galliformes > Phasianidae > Centrocercus > Centrocercus urophasianus. The sequence goes on along the minus strand of NW_024884822.1, from coordinate 7,246,375 downwards.
TGGCACCACCGTGAGAACCACAGTGCCTTGGCAGAGGAACTGTGGGCTGCCTGTGACAGGACTACCACAGGGCCACCAGGGCTGAAGCAGCAGAACTTGCCCGATGCTGATGTCCTTTCCAGGCTGCAGAGGCAAAGGTGGCTCTGCCTGTTTAGTGGCACGACAATCATCGGGGTTAAACTGTTTCCTAAAAAATCCAGAAAAGTCCTCATTTTTGTGAGCTGTACATCTACCACAAAGCATTAAATGGTTTAAAACAATTCAGTTTTTAAAGAAATACAAATTCCTTATAAGGAGCTCCTTCTCTTCAGAACAATCCTAAAACCAAGTATAAATTCCTAATGAACTCTTTTCCACTACAAATCCCATCTCCCTTTCATCTGCTGTCCTCTCCCAAAATTTGGTGCTTATTTTCCCCAACCTCTCCCTCCTCCTCCATCTTTCCCCACTACTGCCATGTGCTTTTCACAGTGGAGACCTGGAGCCCACTTCACCCAGGCACCACATCCTCTTCTTGTCCTTCACACGTGGTCAGCACTGCATAGGAGCCACTTCCCCCTTTGCAGTGCTATTTTCACTTCCTTTGGAGATGACATCTATCCACCAACCAGGGACAGACTGGGGGACCCTGGACCTGAGGTGGGTGGGATGCAGCCATCCGGGGGAATGGATGCCCATCACTGGAGGTGTTCAAGGCCAGGTGGGATGGGACCCCGTGCAGCCTGATCTGGTGGGGAGCAACCAGCCCATGGCAGGGGTTGGAGCCTGACGATCTTTAAGGTCCCTTCCAAACTATGCCATTCTTTGATTCTGTGAATGGAGGTGGACACTGCTTTGCTCCTCAGCTCAGGATTGCTTCCGAACCCAGACATCCAGTACACTACAGGAGGCAGAAAAGTAAAGTCATGGTGGTAAATGATGGCAGTTGCACTGGAAAACAAGTGGCACCAGCAGAGCTGCCTGCTTCATGGTTCCTGGCCATCACAACTTGCTGCTGGCCCTGCCACTGCCTCCTAGAAATGTGTCACAGGGCTTGGCACTGCTTTATGAATCACTTAGTGAAGGAAGAGAGAAAGAGGGATGAGGATCTAGTGAGGTGTTAAAGCAGCCAGAGAAGCCAACCCCACCTCCAGCATAACCAGATGCTTGATTGAATCTCCTGGCACCTCCAATCCCAGTGGGGAAGAACAGGAGGTCCAGCTCTATCCTATGCCTTACAGTTAGAGGCTCTGATCTTGGCATCCCAGCTGAGCGACTGCTTTGTACCCTGCTCAAAAACTGCCTGGATGGGGCCACAGGCCAGAAGAACATTAAAAAGTAATTGAAAGGCCTGGGGGATAAGAGGAAGGAGAGGACAAGCTCAAAGAAACCAAGCAAGAAACCTGAGGCATGGCAGTGTTTGTCTGAGAAGACACTTAAATAAAGTGGCTTTGAAGAAAATGAAGAAACTGTCTCAGAAGGGATCCTGTGAGGGCAGCAATAGCAGGGATGGTGAATGGCAGGCTGTGGGGCAGAGCTGCCAGGAGAGAAAGTCTACAGATCTACTGCAGCACTGCTGCCCCAGCCCAGGCTACAGAAATCACCACAAAAGATTGAACTGATACGTTACCAGTGCAAAAGTAGCCCTAAAATATTAAGAGAACATCACACCTTACACAGGGCTTATTAAACAAATGCTCCTTTCTCATCCAGAGAGTATTCAAAATTACACAGATGGTTAAAGCGTATCTGTAGTAGTGGTAGTGGTTTAGAAAGCTCTCTGGGGGACAAGAAAATTTTGGACTTTTTTAGTATTATTAACGTCAACAGGCAGGATTTTAAGGTGGAGTGAGCTTATTTCTGCTGTAGCTGCTGCAGAGAAAGCGGTGTCACCACAGCCAAAGCCAGATGGTGAGCTGTGCCCAAACCCTTTGGGGAGAGACCTTGGAAAGAGGCACGAAGTATAACCAAGGGTTGCACCTATGGGGCAGCTCACAGAAACAAAAGCAGGTTGGGTACAACAGCGGCAGCACAAACCCAAACAGCTCTGCAAGGGGCAGAGCAGCCTCACACCAGCCTATGGGACAAAGGATGCTGCGCAGTAAGGAAACCACATGCATTCAGTGGCACAGCTGGTTTAGGGCTAGTTTGATCAAACCCCTGCAAACACACCGGTATAAGGTTCAGGCGGATGAATGGTTACACGGTTTGACAGAGCTGATAATCCTTTGCTGTGCAGTTGCAGAAGGTGTAACATTTTCTGGAGATGGCAAAGAGGGACCTCGATCCACCATATGGTCTCTGTCCGCCCCGCGCCGCGCTGAGGCTCGTGCTCTCATGTGACACACCATTAGCGAGTCACATGCAGCAGAAAGCTATTTTATGGCCAGATCCTGCTCTTAGAAGCTATGATGACTAAACTGGCTAATCAAATCAGCATAAATTTGCAAACACCGTTTTAGCAGCTGTGACCGTAAATATCATCAGCAGAATGTGAATAATCCCGAGCGCACGATGGGTTGAGTAATGGGTTCCCAATGGGCGTTGAAACCATCAGTCCGCTGCCTGGCAACTCAGAGGAGGGGGCGAGGGGGGGGAGGGGGTGATTATGATGAGCCTGAAACAGCAGATGCAGTTATCACGACAAAGCAGTGAGAGCACACGCACCAGAAAAAGAGAAAAAAAATCATTTACTGAGACAAATAATCACAGTGGATGACCTGTTCTGGCCCTGAAGTCTCCCAAATGTGGGCACATGTGCATGCTCCACATGGAGGGATGTTGGGGTGTTTTAGCATTCCCAAAGTGACTCATTCGGCATTTTCCAGGGACCTTCAATAGACTCCCCATGCACACATACCATTTTGTCAACAAGGCGTAAAAATAATCAGCTGAGGTGAAATTCATTGAGAACACAGACACCAAGGCTAAATTTGTTTTTAATTTGTGGCAGCTTCTACTAATGGGAGCCTGGTTGCAGGGCTCCCAGCACTAACAAGAGGAGAAAGAAAAGAAATCGGCTCAAATGAACAGCACACAGCAGCCTCAACCTCCCCTTTGGTGAGGACTGGTCGTGCATGTGGTCCCAGAACAGATGGAGCAGGCTGGAGGGGCATGGCCAGAGTGGAAGGACTGCCCCTCCGACCCCTGCCAGGGGCCCAGGGGAGGGTAAGGCTGCAAACACAGCCAGCTTCTCCCCCAGCAAAGCTCTTCAGGGAGGGAAGTGGCTTTTGTGGCTCAGAAAAACTAATATCTCTCTCTGCACCTGCAGATGTGAACCTGGATCTGCCATCGTTTGCAGAAAACATGGGACAAAATCAACTGTGATGTCTCGGTCCTGAAAGCTTTTGGTAAGCTGCTAAAAATGCTTGGCCATTACGGAAGAGATTGCGGTGGTGGGGATATCCCACAGCACTTTAAAGATCCCTTAATCAGAGTCTGGAGGACAGGAGAAACGTGTTGCATCTTGCACTGTATTGCACACAAGTGACCAGGAAACAAAAGGACAAGTGACAGAGCATCTTGACATGCTAATGGAGAACACCAAAGGGTCCCTGCTACAACTTTATATTTTGGACTGGGTTGGCTTGGCTTGGTTTTTCCCTCATTTGTGTAGCATTTTAAACAACCTCCTTTCTCCTAAAGGGAAGCTTCTTCCAGAAATGTCCATCCACGAAAGCTTTCTCAGCTGCTGGCTATCCACTGACCTGAAACACTTTTACAAGACAGCTACATGCTGCTGACACCAGATGGGTGTAGGAAGACTGAGGGAAGAGAGATGCATCTCCTGGTGCACAGAAGGGATGCAGAAAGTCAGAACTGAGGAACAGCTGGGCTCGAGCTGCAAAAGCTGCATCAGTATTTCCCCAGAACAGAAGCATCATTTGAACAAATTAGACCCAGACATGCCCAATCCAAAAACACACACCAAGATCTCGATCCATTCAGCACGTCTATTCCCATCCAGACCCGCCCGTCATAATGAGTTTCTCCTTCAAAACACGCCCACACTGAAACTCCAGTTACTAAAGCCAGGCTAGAGAATTAGTGGCAGAACCCTACAGGCTCTGGTCCATGGCTGAAAGCCCTTTTTTCCAGGTCCAGAAGATTCCAGCTCCCTCCCTTCAGCATGCTTCAGTGCAGCGTCAGCCTCTGCATGCACTGCGGCCGGGCCAGGGGCGGGAGGTGCCAGCTACTGTGAGTGATTGTTCTTGTGCTATTCCTGGTTCCATCTGAAACACAACGTCCCGGACATTTTGGAAGAACATCTGTTCCCATCTAAGCCTCCCAGACCCACAAGCGCTGGATAATTCAATGAAGAAGCAGGGAAACATCTCAATTTGTAGATGCAGAGCTTTTGGCAGCGTTTGCTGCTCTTTGCTATGCACACACAACTCTGTCCTTTGTGACCCTCTGCACACAGCAAGCTCACTGCAAGGAAAGGAGAAAAAAAAATGCCTTTCCCTGTTCCCTCCTGAAAGACATAAAAATGAAGGATGTGCTCACCGATACTGAGAATGCTTAGGCAAATTTTAATTAATTAATGTGTTTACCATGTGGGGGGCCACGGTTCTTATTTCTGATGCAATAGCACACCCAGGTCCTCCACCCAGCAGCTGTCCCAGGGCCACATGACAGGATCCTGCCCAGACCCCAGCTGTGGGTTCCTGAGATAACAAAACCTCTCTTTGGCTCCCTTGGTGCCTTCAGGCAGGGCATGACTAGGAGCGAGCCCACCCGCGGCAAGCAGCGCATCCTGAGGACGAGCCCTGCTGCAGCACCATGTGATACCTTCCCCTTTCTGGGAGGCTTGGCAGGCAGGCACCCTACACCATGCTGGGCATCAGTGCCCAGTTTTTCCTGGGATTGCAGCTGCGTGGGCTCTGGATATTGCCACATTGCTGCAGGGATATGGAGCTGAGAGCTGAAAGACAGAACAAAGAAAGCACGAGAAAATCTATTGTTATTTCTATACAGCATGGAAGCACTGAAAAGAAAGAAAAAAAAAAAAGTAAATGGTATCTCAATCATAATTACTCCTCAGTTATTTGCCACTGTAAAGCCAACATCATAATCAGCCCCATTCAGGCAGCTTGGGGAACAAGCAGTGCAAAGCCAGGTCCATGTGCTGCGCCGCATCGCCTTTGGGGCTGTGTCTGAAGGCACCGTTTGCAGCCAGCACTCAGAGATAAACCTCAATCAGATTTATTGTTTACCACAAAATGCCGCAAAGCCTCTGAGCTCGAGAGCAGCAGGCTGGGAGGAGATGGGCAGAGTGCAGGGTGGGCAGCAAGATGTTTCCAGCCAGCTCATGTCAGGACCAAGGAAAAAGATCTGTGGATCACAGACCTTGGTTTCACACCTTGAACCTCCTGTGAGGCACAACTGCTGGTGGAGGCGCGAGGCTCCTCTGCTCCCTCTGCCCGTTGCTGGTCATGGAGAGCACATAAACGACAGGGATTTGTCCAGGATAAATCCTATTGCCAGAAAGAGGATGTGAAGTGCTCCTGCACATCCCAATTAGAGAGGAGTGCAGGCAGCAAAGTTATCTGTTTCACACTCCATTTTTTCTTTTTCAGCAACAGGAAAAAGGATTTCCTGCTGCCCATTAAATCATCAATTTTTCCCACATGGCTGCTTCAAGCACAGCTTTATTATCCCTGGCGCTGACTTGTGGGAGCACTTGTATTTTCTAGAAGAGATGACAAGAATTTGAGGTTCTGTGATTATTTTCTGTCTCCCACCTTGGATTCGTTTCTTTTTTTCTTTCCTGAGAGGAGCACCAGTGACATTTCAAGCAGCACATTTGCTGTATGCTCACTCAGAAGAAATTAAGGTCTTGTCTATGCACTTTCCCTTAGAAAACCATTCCCAAGCTTGTGACATTTAAAATAAAAAAATCCACTTTTATGAAAACATAAAGATTATTTCACAGCAATTCTATACAAAATAAAATTTACCATTAAGCACAAGAAGTTAGAATCAGAGATCCCACCTCTGATTGTTAGGACCTGGGGAAATGGTTTCAAAATAAAAGAGGGAAGATTTAGAATGGATGTAAGGAAGAGGTTTTTTACAATAAGGGAGGCGAGGAGTGGCACAGGTTGGATTCCCAGAGGGGTGGTGGTGCCCCATCTCTGCAGACACCCGAGGTCAGGCTGGAGGGGCTCTGAGCACTGATGGAGCTGTGGTGTCCCTGTTTGTTGCAGGGAATTGGACCAGATGGCCTTTAAGGGTCCCTTCCAACTCAAATGATTCTGTGATTCTATGATTATATTCATTCCCCCAACAGAAGATCTGTCCAAGTTAGAGCTGTCAAGTCAAGTACACCACTAAACCAAGTTGTATCACTGATGTAACACTTTAACACATCAGTAAGGGATCACATGTTTACATTAATCCTCAAATATGCAGACAGGTTCTCAAAAAGGGATGTAACTGCACAAGTGCAAGCACTGGGGAGAGTTCCAATGACCTCAGAGCACAGCAAGGGGATGCTGATGTCACCTAGCCAGTTCTGCTCCTGCACAGCTGCTGGGGTCTGGGCTCATAGGACTGGTTACAGCAGCTGTGCTTTGCTCAGGTTCGAACCAACAGGAGAAAATCCCAGTCTGAACACACACATGCCTCCATCCTGAGCACAGCCACATGCAGCTCAGCCCAGGAATGAGAACTATGCGACCAGAGGTTTCCTCTGGTTATTGTTTGGGGTTTGGGCTGTAGCAGAGAGAAGGAATGAAAAAACATGGGAGGAGAGCAAGAGAGAGGCAGAACACCAGGCCTGGCCGTAGGAGCTCCAGCCCGGGGTGACCACAGAGTATAGGCAACAGCTGGGCCCAGGTAACAGCAGCCCTATTTCCAGCAGTGCTCAGCAGCACTGAGCACAGGACAGCTCTTTGAGGCACAACATTCACATGTGGCATCAATTGGCATGGGCACCCATATATTCTGCATGCTCACTGCACAACAGAATGGACACGGCCATGTCTAAATGGGAACTGCATCAAAAAGGGCAAACTCCAATGTCAATTTTTCCTTGAAGGACACACCCATGAAGATCCCAAATTTTCAGCACACCATTTTGATTTAAAAGATGCTGTTGCATCATGCTGTATGCTATAAGAGGTGTTAGTTTTCCTTTCCCTGTTGCCCAGAAACTGACATTACACTTTTCAAACTGAATTACAACCTGCAGCACAACTCTTCCCAGACTTCCTGGGAATGCTGTAGAGCAACCACTGGAGACCACAGGCATCGTCCACCTTGACTGCATGGCTTCACACATGTTGTGCCAGAAGTTGGAGACACGGGTTGCATTGCTGCTGACCACTTGTCTGTCCGGTGTTGCCACCAAGCAACCAGAGAGGAAAAGGTGGCCCATTGCTCCTTGTCCACTCTGATGGCTCTTCTGTGCAGACAGCATAGACTCAGGTATCAGTGGTTTTGTGACTGAGCTGAGCCTAGCTCAAACTGACAGGAGAAGGTGCTTTTTTGCTTTTTCCTCTCTCCTGTCCTTACCTGCATCCTTCTGCTGGCATGAGCATCAGCCAAGCCGAGGAAGCGATCCAGCTGGAAACTATTTGTTTGTCTTTTCCCTTTGTGCTGGGTTAGTGTTCAGAGGGATCAGATTCCTAATCTGGCAGATCACTCAAGTGCTGATTTTGGCACAAAGAAGAACACATGACCCAGCAGCATGGACTTAGAACAGCTTAAACCAAGCACAAATCTCCACCCTCAGAGAACACCCGCTGCCCATCCTGTGACCATCCATGCAGAGATCCTCTCTCTACAGAGTTTTTTACCATGGTACTGCTCTGCTCCCAGATGGAATAGCTGTGCTTTGGGCAGCCCCAGTCCATCTCTACCTGCTCTGCTCAGCTGTGCCCTTTGCCATCACACTGCTGTCCTTTCTCCTTGGCTCTGCAATAAGCTCAGGGCTCTCTCTCTCTTTCCTTCATTACATCCTTTAAACAGCACCATGCCACCTATCCACTTTCTGTCCTCATAGTCACCCATACATTACCAGCAGCCACAGACATGTGAAATATGCACCTGCATGCCCAGGGCAGATGCACACCAGCAGACCCAAAATTTCAAGGAAATATTCTGGCTCCCCCAGGCTGAGGAGATGGGCTATATCGTTCCGAGTGATCACAACTAAGCACACAGTGTTTCTATGGCTACACTCTTCCCAGCTCCCTTGCTCATGAATTCAGCAGCGCACCGCTTTGTCTTGTCTGGCTGTCTGTCTGTCTGCATCTCCCTCACATGTGCACACACACAAATGATATATCCCTTCTTTTCTCCTCTCCAAACAACACCTCCGCTCTTCCTCCAACTCACAGCCTGAAAATTCAGACCCAGCAGAACAGGGAGCAGAGGCTTCCATCAGCACTGATTTCAAAACTCAGTGATCCTGCAGCCTCCAACCCTGTTTACAACAAAGGTGAACCTAAGAAGGTTTACACTATTTATATGACATGCAATCAAAGCAGTATGCAAACAGCACACAGAACCCTCAGTCCCCTCAAGCCCTTCCAAGAGGTTGGAGATTACTGATAATAAAGAAGAAAGCATCTCCCAGGGATGCTCTAACAAGGAACCTCGTTCACAGGGGTCAGCAGCACCTTGGCCTCAAGGTGACTCTTTAAGCAGTGTGAAATGAAGATATCAGTCGGATGTTGGGGAAATGCTAACGGCTGGGAGCAGCTCGTGTCAAGCTGAATAAATCCCCTGCTCTCCATTCTGAAACACAATGGCACATGAACGACTAAGCAATTCTGATAACAATTCAATAGACAAATGTCAGCTTGCTTTGATTAAACATTACTTCTGGAGCCGGCTCAGGGCAGCTAAAGTCACATCAGCATGTCTCTCTCACCCTTGTCCTCCCAGCAACTCAGCCAGGGCAGAGACATTCATTTCGCAACATCTATGCCTTTTTTTTTTTCTTTTTCTTTTTTTTTTTTTTTCCCAAAGCAGTTGGAACTCCTGAGATGTCTGAACTAAGTCTAGATTTATGCAAGCACAGCTGGGGGAAAGAAAGGAAGAAAGAAAGGAAGAAAAGAAGAAAGGAAGAAAGAAAATAGCTCCTCTATTTTAAGACCTCAGTTCCACTACCATTTCTCTCTCCCTGCAGCAGAGATTTCCCTTTGCACAGTAATAACACAGTCCAGCTTAGAGATCTAGGCGAAACCTAGCCACGTAATTACTACATTTCCACAGATATTCTTGTACTGCAGTAACACTCCCTAGTGCAGGGGTAGTTTAAACAAAGAACTCAGTGTAGGGATGCAGTTAAAACATCAAGCACGTCTTTTTTATGGTGCAATACAGACCCATTTTTTAATTATGCCCAAATCCGCGTTGCAGGTTGGCCCTTTGGAAACGATAACTGGTCTTTTTATTTTCACAGAGAACAGTTAAGCGAGCAGTTTACCTTGCCAACCTCCGAATCAGTTTTGAATGATGAAAGGAATAACCTCACACACGCACGTGCTTTTCCCCTTGCCTTCAGTCAATTGTGAAATAAGCTGCTCAGCGCTGCATCCGTAATGGGGACTGCAGTGCAGATGGCAAAACATAGGCACAACTCATACTGTGGCTCCACCAATCGAGGTGTACTGCATAAGCAGAGCAGCTGAAAAAAGCAAAACACACTGATAGCAAGGAGGGAAAGAGAGGCTGCTGCTCCTGGAACATTTTCACCTTCATCTTTCTATCTATAGAAGGTGCTGTCTGGGGTAGCAATTACATGGAACAACATCCAGAAGATCCTGAGTGCAATGCTGTCTGCACTGCAGTGGGAATGAGGATTTCACCCCAGGATCATTTTGAATCTGTGTTCCGGTGACATTCTTTGCTTTGTTGATGAGAGAATGCAGAGGGGAAAGAAAGCAGGAATCTCACACCTCCACCCTACTGCCCTGTTGGTCACCAGGATGGAAAATGTCCACAGCCACCACCAGTCCTGGGGCCTCACTGCTGCATTCAGCCACAGTCTAGAACGTGAGTGACATATTCTGTCTCTAACTGCACTCTCAGCAAAGCCTCTTGGCTGCCTTCCCCTCTCCTGGGCAGCTTGAGGGGGCATCACAAGAGGGAACAGGCAGGTGGGACCACTGTACCCCTGGGTACACACAGCCCACCTGTACAACCAGGTCTATGCTCCCTTGTTGCGCACTGGGACTGTTTCTGTGGATGCAGTAACTGGCAGATGCTGTGTCCTGCAGGCAGAGGGCTCAGAAGAGACATCTCCACTGAGTACACACAAAAATTCCCGGGGACAATGACTGCATGTTTGTGTTTTGCTGTATATATATACACAGACACACACTGCACATAACTACATGACGGAGCAGCCCTGCCTGCCCCTAGCTGCAAACTGGAATTCTCAGCTGCTCTTGGCAGCTCTCATTTGATCGCACAAAGACGCTTTGCAAAATCACCAGGTCAGCCCTTATAGCTTTGTTGTTTTCAATATTCTTTGAGAGTTTCCTCTGATGCCTGATTTGCTTTATTAGAGAAACCTACTCAAAGGGATTTGTGTGCATGCTCAGCCTGATTTGTGAACTACAACAGGAGGGGCAGCCAGTAAAATTAATGAGGTTCTGGGCAAATGATTGCTCATGCAGACCCACAGACATAAAGCATTAACTGACTGTCTAATTAACAAAGGCCACGTGCCCGATTAAGCATGCAAATGCTGCTGCTTATACACGCACATTGACAGACATTAGCATCTCAGTGAGGATACATTTGCAAGTGTGGAACTACACGAAGCACGCAGCCTGCTTCCACAAACTATTTTCAGTACGCAGAAAATCTATACATGAATTAATCTGCTGCCCATTTCTGTAACGAGCCCGAATTCTTTATGGAAAGCAGCACGGCAGTTCCATGCGCTCACGCAAGCTCTGGTTTAAATCCCCCTTCTAGAAGGACAAAGAGGCCTTGGAAGTGAAGTTTTAGCTTACTTTCAGTCTTCTTGTCACTGTAAGTGAAGTGCTGCTTTCATGTCACCACGTTGTTGCAGAAGGTGATAAGAGGTCGGGGCACGTGGCCCTGTTCCTAACTGCTGTGTTCTTGTCGCAGCGCTCGCCCTCTGGGTCTGCAGCTTTGCCCTACTTTGTGGATGCAGCCTGCTGATTAAAGCTCGAGTGTTTTAATTCACTGTCATGAAATTTGGAGGAAAAAAAAGCAAAGAAAAGGGGAAAAAAAAAGAAAAAAAAAGGGGGGGGGAAAAAGGAAAAGGAAAGAAAGAAAGGAAAAATAGGGAAAAATGGAGAAAAGAGGAGGAAAAAAAATAAAGGAAAGAAAAAAAAAGGAAAAAAGGATAGGGAGAAGGAGAAAAGAAAAATATCAAAACCAGTCATCAAATGAGAGCTAGAAACAGCAACATCTCTCTCAGCAGAGGTGGTTGCAGTATAGGATACCTGTTCTGTATCAGTTCAGTTAACCCAATTAGTCGTGCTGCCAGATCACATCACTTTGGGACATGGATATGATCACTCAGTGGGAGCAGCCAGGAAGGCAGAATCCTGGAAAGCCAGTAGCAATCCCTGCGTGCCAGGGGAGAAATGTTGGGCAGCAGCTGCAGCCCCATGCCTGCAGCTCAGCAAGGTCACCCCGTGGGCTGAAGCCAGGGCTCCCAGGAGTGCTGTCACAACCTGGGAGCACAGAAGAGCCATGAATGATCCTGCTGTACTTGAAACAGAACGACGCTGTGGGCTTCTCCTCACCTCTGAACCTTGACTGACCACTCCCTGTGCACCTCTGTCTGCAGCTGGAACTGCACAGAGCATACCCATGCCTTCCCTCTGCATCTGTGCATGGCTGCTGGGGTCACCAAGCTGAAGCTCAGATTTCCCCAAATACTCGTAGCTGGATTCCTCAGAGCAGTAAGGGAGGCCAGAGGTTGTTAGAGGAACTGGTTATGCCTGCAGTGTGCTTCTGTGCTGTTGGAAGGTCTCCAAAGACTCAGGTGCTGGTGCTACTTTCTGGCACCTCCACTTTGAGCCTGCAGTTTCCTTTCATTTCTACATTATTTACCATACAATACTGAGCTGTATAAAGGACAGTTACAACCTATTTTCCGAATCAACCTTCCCTTCTCTGCGCTCTGTTTCATGCAATAATCTCTATTTTGGGAGTAGTGTTTTGCAGCAGATGGCTGTTTGGTTTGTTTTCTCCAGCTGCTCCGTTATGGGCACACAGTTTGTTAATGTAAAGTTGCTGACGAGGACGAGGGGTTGGATTCCACGTCCTCCTCGCTCCAGTGCCCTCCCTGGGGCACAGACACAGAGGCTCAGAGCAACAAGCACAGCGCTGCTCCTGATATCAGAGCTGCAGGCACTGGTTTGTTGGCACTGCTGGGAATGGCAGGTCACACCGATTTCACAGAGCAAGGTCCTGATAAAGGTTTGGATTCCCAAATTATTCTTATACTGTGCATCGTGGCAGTCTAATGAAGGAAAAAAGGCATGGATTTTGTAATGAGATGTTAGAGAATGGGAAAAAAAATCCAAATAAAGCATATATATATTGCTATATATATGTGTGTATATAACTGGAGAAACATTTTACATCAGAGACACTCCACAACATGCCACCCAAAGTCAAAGGTCCTCAGCCACCCAACACTCACGTGAGCTCATTTCTAACGTAGCTGCCTGCTCTCACCCCGAGAGCATCAGGCTGGGAAGTGATTGCACGTCCACACCACATGTTCAAAGCTGGAGCACTCGCAGCTTCAGCAGTTTTTGGCAAAGTTCAGTGCAGTTCTCAGCTTTGAAGTGTAATTGCCTGACTGCAGCGGTGGCTCCAGTCTCCAAAGGCCAAAAGGAGAAAGAGAAAGGAAGGCAGCGGGAGGACAGTTGAGGGCAGCACATCTCAGATGCACGCTGCAATTATTTCTTTTTTGGTGGCCTATTTCTGGTTACTACAGGAGAACTGGACAGCTCAAATAAGAAAACAAACATAAAATGAAGGAACACATTAGAAAGCACACACGCCCTGGCACCATGGCAAGAAAGAGCTGGGGGACCTGTGTAATCAGAGCTGTAATGATTCCATAATTTCACATGGAAACATAATTAGTTGAGCTACGTTCTTTGACAGCTAGAGATTTGCCAAATTAGGGTCAAGCAGGTTCATTTTTTTTAATTGCTCTCATTTCCCACCTCTGTGTCGTTTCCTGTCGCTTTATAGCCCTCTCCTGGGACAAAATTCATCCCCAGGGTAGTCCTGCTTCAAGAAAAAAAAAATAACCAACAATGTGAATTTGCTCCTTTGTACCTCAGAAGTTGGGAAACGTGGCAGCAAACAGGTCTGTGCTGCATGACCCTGAAGGTCCAAGTGTGGTTGCTTGGTTGCTCCTTGCTTGCTACTCCACCACTGGTACATCAGGAGCCAGCCCCATCACAACACCAAGCAAATGTTTTCATAGGTATTACATTGTGATACTGTATGAGTTTGGGAAGGTTCTTGGTTAAGGGAAAAAAAAAGATAGGAAGGATAGGAGGTGATTTTTTTCTTATAGATATTCTATGTCTTTCTTTGCACTCAGAATCCTTGCACTGATTGGCTGGGATATCTGAGTAAAGCCCGGGGTACTTTGTGATCTGATGTGTAAGCGCGACAGGGGCAGTGGAGATTATATTTGTGCAGCACACAATGTTTTGGGTATAAATTATGTTACTATTTACATAATCTATAAATATGCTAATTTTGTACGTGAATCTTTTGTCCTCCAAGACAGCAGAGTCTTTCAGAGAGCACAAGAAACACAGTTATATATGGGGGAGTGGATACAGGTAGCCAGACAACATGGCAGAGTGAAACTCATGGCAAGGTCACCAGGGTGGTACTCCAAGAAAGAATTAAATCTGCAATGTCAACACTGTATATCATCATTCAGAAAACACCTTTGATTCAAAGAAGAGCCACACAAAAGGGGGATCGGTGGCAATGAATGCCCAAAATGCCACTGTTAGATGCCTTGGTTTGGAAGCTCCCCTGTATAATGTGGGCATCACACGAAAGATTTATCTTAGAGGAACCCAGCAGAGCTGCACATGCACACACAAAGGCCAGAAAGTCAGAGGAAGTTTTATCATGCTCCTTTTACAAGCTGTTGCCTTTACAGGGCAGCACCCTCAAGCCATAATGACTGAGGATGCCCCAAATACCACTGTCATTAATTAAAGCTCCAAATCAGAAAGAAAGAAAAAAAAAAATCCTGGTACAGCTGCTTTCATCCAGGATGAAACTGAACTTCACCCCATGCTCATTCCATGTGCTTCTGGGTATCCAGTATGGACATTTCCTTAATCCGAACTATAACAAGACCAGCTTGTAGATGCTGAGTCCTACCCAATCCCCTGGGAACCTGTAGGCTTCTTGTGCAGACTGGAGGGAGGGCAGTCTTCTTTCTCACAAGAAAAGTGAGAAGTCACCCGCTGACATCTCATTTTAGAGGGCTACAAGACAAACTCCATTAAAATACAATCTGGGGTGCCAGGGGAAAAGCTGAAAAGCCATTCCATAGCCTGGCAGCAAGGATCCAACAGTTCCAAACATAAATAAATAAATAAATCACGTTAAAGCATATGCAGCCACGGTGAGGACACCTGAAGTTTGCACATATGGCCGCTCCACTGGGATGAGCCCACCGGCTGCAGGCATGCAAATCAAAGCACTCACATCTCATTGCTGAGGCTGGGCGACATCCGTCAGGGCTGGGATGAGGGGCTGAGATTTCCCCGTGCTGCAATGGATGACAGTTTGGCAGCATCAGCAGTTGGATTGGCCTTTATCCTTCACAGATGTTGCTGCGCTAAGGACGAGGAGGTGTTTATTTTGCAGGATGGCAGTGTCTTGGCCTATGGCACACAGCCAAACAGCCCAAGGTCAGCTCTTCATACACTGTATGGTTTCTTTGGCATTCCTCCCAAGCTGCTGCGGCATTCTTGGGGGCAGCACTGGTAAGGTGGGGAGCATCCCCAGGCCAGCAATGTCAATGCTCTGCACAGCCCAAGGCAGTGACAGCGGAGATGCTCAGAGATTTGGCTGTGCATCAGAAGCTTTAGATGCAATAAAAGATAAAACATCATCTTTATTCTCACTACTCCTCTTAATACCATTCATTTCCAGTAACCCCAGTTCAGGTGCCACTAGACTGGGGTGTGTGCACTGAAATCCATATGGGGAACGTTTGGAAATTAATATTTCCATATCACTAAAGAAATTTTTCTCGTCATGTGTGCTACAAAGCCATAACAAGCCTTCCTTGGTAAGGGCCAAATCCTGACTGATTTGTACCTGTGTCAATGTGGAGGAGTCGCAGTGACACTGAGCTGCTATTATTGATTTCCAGAACAACTGTCAGCTCACAGCTTGAAAACTTTCTAAGTATTCAGAAATAACAGATCTCAATTTCCAGTGGTCCAAATGAAATCAGAACTTTGCTTGATTTTATAGCAGAGAACAGAGGAGGATCTAAAGGAACTTGGCATGTCTCTGCCTTAATGGAAAAGCTGTGACTGTGAGGTTTCCTATTTCTAGTTCTGGGGAAGCTTTGAAAGAATACTGCTCCAAAGAACAGCTTTCCATTGGCACTGCACTTTTGAGCCCATGGAAGCCAGCATTCCCCACCCAGTGTACCTGGAATGCTGAGTGCTGCAATACAAAGGTTTCTGCTTGCTCATATTGAATGCTGCATTAAGCAGTGGATCTGTTACTGCCCGTTTTACATCAGCCCTCAGTAA
Organism: Centrocercus urophasianus; assembly: GCF_019232065.1. Taxonomy (NCBI): domain Eukaryota; kingdom Metazoa; phylum Chordata; class Aves; order Galliformes; family Phasianidae; genus Centrocercus; species Centrocercus urophasianus. The sequence continues at coordinate 7,230,629 of NW_024884822.1, read as the reverse complement.
CATCAGCCCCTTGTCTGTGTGTGCTGTGCCTCCAGGTTTCTGTCTCAGCCTATGATGACCTGATACAGTGACCACTAAGGAGACATACCTGGAAATTCTCACCTGCAAGACGTTCTGAATTGGCTTTTAGCAAAGGAAGCTATAAATATTATAGAGAGTGCAAAGGCAAACATCACCTTATTATTCTAGAGAGACAAGCATTAGGGAAAAATAGATTAAAATGTATATTGGCTTTATAATACAATGTACCTTTGAACCAGGCTATCCACACCCTCCCAACACCCCAGAGCTTGACAGGGGATTAAGCCCTATGTGCCAGGATCGAACGCTGGTCTTAATCACATCTTACAACCACGATGCTTTGCAAGACAGAGCAATCAGGGGAGCAAAATGAGAGAAAAACAGGATGCAGAGCTGCAGCTCGAGGAACAGATTTATGCTTGGGATCTAAAACCCTCGTAGGAAAGAGTGATCTCAAAAGGCAGAGGCAAGGCAGAAGGGAAAAGGGCTGGAAGAGATGAGACTGGAACAGAGCTAGAGAGAAACAGGAAGGGAACATTTTGTGAAATGGATTAGGCTGAAGGGAAGCATTCGAGGCAGAGGCTTGGGGCAGGGGGAGGGCACTCAAGGACACTGCAGCAGAACTCGCAGGCGCTCGGAGCTCGCGCTGAACTTTCCGTTCCCGGCTGCCTGTTTTGGAGCGTGCTCTGGGGATGCTTCCCCCTGGGAGCTCGCCCGCTGGAAGGAGGACACGCTGCAGCTCCGCGGGCTGATGCTGGCCTGACGTGCTGCATAGGCATGCTGTGACGCAGCAGCTTTAAACGGCACTGGAAAGTCATGCTGGGGTGAAGGGATGGGATTTGTGGGTTTTACAGCTCCAGGGATCCCCCATAGCCCAACCACGGAGACACTCAGTGCATGTGAGATTCAGCTGGTTCATATCACAGAGGATTGGAGCAGCTTCTTCAGGTCTGTTCCACGTGTTGCTCAATCCAATCCCCCTCTCCAAGCTCCCCCTTTCCGAGATGGGATTTGAATCTGCTCTGCACACAGTAAATCTCAGCCAGAATAGAAGCCTCATATGATTCGCCCAAAACTGCTCAGGGAGCCCAGAGGTCATTACAAAATTTAGTAAATATTAACAAACTGTCTTGCAAGAGCTCATACAGCTTGTCAGATCTGGAAAGTTTCTTATTCCCTGACATACAAGATGAGGGGCCATGTTTGGCAAGCAGACTCCAGGATGGGACAGGGTAATTTGTGTCATGTACTGCTCTGTCAGGTCCCAGAAAGCACAAGGGCTGTTTGCAGTACCTACAGCAGAGGCTCTGAGCTCAGTGCCATGGGATGTACAAGCAGCTGCTGCTCCCACACAGGCACAAACTGAATTCTACAGGAGGGCCCTTGCCCCTTCTCCCCCCTGTGCCACATGTGATCCAGCAGCAAACCTTTCTCCTTCGTCTCAGAAAACTTACCCTGCTAAAAGGATACATCTGCCTGTAAATAAATGCCAGCGAGACAGTTGCAGCCTGTAAAGGATTTAAGAGCGCTGTGCTCAGCTCAGCAATCCATACTGAACCCTAACAAGAGCATCTCATGGGCACGCGCGCAGTAATTATTATATAAGAAGTACTTTAATATGCGATTAAGTTCCTGTATCTTTTGTGCTCCACTGGCAAAACACAAGGCAAGGCAACAGAGGAGCTTTATAATTATCTCCTGTCCATACACATGACTCCTGCTAGCTTAAATAGCACAGCACCAACCTCCAGCCTTATCCCTGCACACCCTGTCCCTCCAGTAACGCCCTGACACGAGGAATGCAGGGTTGGACACCATCACACAGGGACACGCCAGAGCTCCTTCCCATGCTCCCTGCTTGCTGGAACCCCTTGAAAGGCTCAAGATGAAATCTGTTACTGCAGTGAGGCAAATACGGCTCCTCACGAAGGCGAAACTGCACAGACTGCTTTGTTTTTGTACGGTTGCTAGGGAGCACTGGTTACCATCACTGATTTTTTTTTTAAGGTCTCTGAATTCCATATCAAAACAAGTTGTCCCACATGCAGTAGAAGAAATAAAGCCTGCAGCTTTGGGTCCTTTGTCCCCAGCTATCTTCCCAAAAGCCAGAATCTCCCTTTCCCATTTCCCTTCTGCTTGGCATGGCATGAGGGAGCAGGAGCTACGGCTGGGTCACAACTATAAACTTGTTTATTGGCTGGCTGGGAGCTACAAACAGTGGCTGATTGCTAAATTCTGCCTGTCTTACTCTCGTTGGGGAACTAATTTTGGACTTTCTCTGCTATCCAGTCATCAGCTTTCATAAAATTTGTAGAAATTTCATTCTCTTTGTGATTTGATGAGTCCAGCTGAAATCTGGCCAAAGGCTTTTTTTCTGAGGGAAACAGGGAGCTTTGGGCAGGCAGACAGGCAAGCTGCACAACCTGGAAATAAGTCTTGAAGTGCATACAGTGAAGAACTGCCTACATTTTGCAAAAAAAGATGGAGGTTAAAAGAAAAACAGTGCTCATTAAGTCCCAGATACTCGGTCACATTCGTAGCTGATAATGATTCTTCTGACATATTTAATGAACACACCTAGGACACGGAGGTGTGGCTGGCAGAACACTGATGCAATGAATATTCACACCAAGATGTTGCAATTTAAATGACATAGCGTTAAAATTCCAAGGTCCAGAGCACAAAAGCAAACAGAAAAGCTCTGAGAAACCCAAGCCTCGAAGCTGGCTGCTTGTTAACGGCAGCTTTGCACCTCTTCTACCAAGCAGCAGAGTAAGTGCCTCCCCTTTCTCAAGTTTACCCATTAAAAGGGCCTTTTTGGGAAATTTTCTCATGGTTGCTAACAGACATTCAGCAGCACTAGCAACACAGGGAGAGTGTGGGCGTGAAGCACCTGTGAACGCACTGCAGTGGTATGTGAGTACTGGTGAGCATGCTAGCAAGCATTTCTGAGCAAGGGATACACAGGGGCACAGGCACTGGGGCCAATGCACCTGACCTACTTGCCTACTCACCTTTGCTTAAGAGCACGTGGTTAAACACAGAAACTTGCACTCTCATGAGAAAGAAGCCCCATGCAAACACACATCACAGAGTAACACAACAGCTGAGGTTGGAGGCATCTCTGGAGGTCATCTGGTCCAGCCCCCAGGCTGATACCCAGAGAGTATATTGCCAAGGATGGAGAATCCAAAAACTCTCCGGACAGCCTGTGTCAGTCCTCCAGTGCCTTCACAGTGAAGAAATATTTTCTTATGTTCAGACAGAACCTCCTGCATTTCAGTTTATGCCCATTCCTCTTGACCTGTCACCAAGCACCACTGAGAAAAGCCCCTCTGAATCCATCCTCCCCCAGTGCGTATTTGTACACAATGATGAGATCCCGAGCCTTCTCTCTAGGCTGAGCAGTCCCAGCTCTCAGCCTCAGATCAGCATCAGAGAGATGCTTCAGTCCCTAGAATACAAGAGTGGCTTTTCACAGGTTTCTGTGATAGTCTCTTTTCCTATGGAGCACAGAAACGGGCACAGCACTGCAGAAACGCCCTCAAGCACAGAGTATCTAAGGCACTGCCAAGGGTGACAGCACCCACAGCAGGGTGGCAGGCATTTGGCTGTGTGAATACCTTTCTCCTAAACCTGAAGACCTCTTTCTCATTGCTTTCCCGCTCTGATGTGACACTAGAATGAAAAGTAACTTTGGAGAGAGAATTTGTTAATGGGAAAAAGGATACCATGACTGTATTAACAGGGAAACAGGACCAGGGCATGCACTGGCCTTCAGAGCGCAGCTGTGCACCGTCCCCAGGCTCTCAAGACAGGGCTGAGAGCAAGGACATAGCATTAGATCTATATCACAAAGATGTCTTCAAACATTATTTATCACCAGCAACCAGCAGAGTTTCATCTCATGTGAACAGCTCACTCCCCAGTGTCCCAACTTATTCAACAAGACGCTATTTATACTGAAGAGGACTTTGTATTGAGACTTTTCTCTCAAATAATTGATAAGTTCTTGCTACTTCCCCTCTTTGATCAGCCTCGGCCCTAGTTGTGCCCAAGGTCTGGTCTGGTTCCAGCCCATCTCATTATCTAAAGCACCAGAAGCAGGTGGTGTTTACAGGACTTGCTAGAAGAAAGCGAATCCCTCTGCATAGAATGCAGATCTGAAGGCCACAATGGGAAGCAAAATTTACCCAGAACAAAGCCTGCTCAGCTGTATTTGTTGGTGCATCTCTTTGCCGTCATATTCCTACTCTGTTTCTTTTTTTCCTTCTTTCCCATCCTTCTCTCCTTCCTCCTTGTCTTTTCATCTCTAAAGAACAGGTCAGTACCCATCAGAGTCAGGAAGGAAAGCCCCAAAGTGTTTGGTGATCTCCAAAACCTCATACCCATCACCTCATTTAGAGTGTCCAAGTAGGGGGGAAAGCATTAAACCTGTGAACTAAATGAGGACCAGAAGAGATATATGATCTAGGGCTTTCTCTCTGATCCATTTCAGACTATTTTTCCAAGAGCCAAAGAGGTGAGGACTGTGCTATGCCAATCAGGGAGGTTTCAGAAATCACTGGAAGACTGAGCTCTGCTAGAAGGGACTGTTCTGACTACAGTTTCTGTTTGAACAGGGACTGAAGAAAAAAAAAAAAAAGAAAAAAAAGAAGAGAGAAAGACTGTCACTGGAATCCTGAGTTCCAGCATGACACAACCAATCCTTTGCCACATTGCCTGAAAGTCACCATTCCCAGCCTAGATCAGATACTTTGCCACTTTCCCATCTTCAGCTAATTTCTGCAAACATCTGAAGTTCAGACACAGCCTCTGCTTTGGTGCTCTCTCTTTGGCCAGCACGCAACCAAGCCTCGCCAAGCACACTGACATCATAGAACCACAGAATCATTAAGGTTGGAAAAGACCTCTAAGATCATCGGGTCCATCCCCAACCCATGCCCACTGACCATGTTCCTCAGTGCCACATCTCCACAGATCTTGAGCACCTCCATGGACGGTGACTCCACCACCTCCCTGGGCAGCCCATTCCAATGCATTACCACTCTTTCTCAGAAGAAATTTTTTCTAATATGCAACCTGAAGTCACAAACCCGGAGCTTTGACGCCATTCTGCTCTGCAGCCACGGCTGGCATTTGTTTTTTGCCAATCTTTCAGCTCAGCCATGCTTGGCTCAAAATTAAGTTCCATGCTAAGCACTGTGGGAAGCTGCATTGGAACAAAATGGACTACAAGGTTGTCAGACTTATTTTTCACTCCTTACATTAACTAATTAGCTTTCTTTCTTGCTAAAGTCCCTTCAAGCATATCAATTACTCAGCTCTGATGGCAGGGCTGGTACAATAGCCCTCAGTGCGATCAGATGAGTTGAAATTCAGCACAGCAGACCAACAGGGCAGGGGATTGGGTTACCCGAGTGTCAGCAAAAGGGCATTTCTCTCCTGACCTCCCTTTTGCAACAGGACCTGAATGGTGGTGAGGAGAGAGGAGAGGAAATACCAGGAAAATAGCACAACAAGCATCTTTGTAGGAGCTGCAAGGGGAAACCAACAGGGTGACAAAAAGGCAAGAGAGATACATAGGTGTTAGTCTAAAATTAGGACAGCACAAAACTTGGCTTCCTTCTTCTTCTGTTTCTGTCTAATAGGAGTGGCATTGCAGTCTCTGTCTTGGTTAAGAGCTTCGCCCTGGGAAGATGGAAGGGACGATGGAGACAGGAGCAGCCAGCGTGCTCAGCCCACCAGCTCCACTGCAGCAGATTGCCCTTCTGGGTCAGCCCCAGGGTTTCCAAGCCATTTTGCTCATCGTTTGCTACAGTAATATCATATCTGGGGATCGCTGCTCTTGCCTCTATGAACCAGCCACTTTGCGTTGTCTCGTACCTGGGCTGCACATTTCCCATCTGCCAGAGGTGGTTACAGCTACGCTTACCTCAGATTTCTTGAGCACTAATGAAAAAAGGTAACGATGCTGACATTGTATCTGTTAAACTTAAACTGCTGCATTCAGCTGGTTACATGGATGAAGATGCATAGCTCAGTGCAGTTGAATACGTAAAAGCACTGAGACAATAAGAATGCATTAAACTTTTATCTCTGGTGCTACAGCTACAATAAGCAATCAGAGAAACTGCCATTCTCCCAGGTCTCTGGATTGCCTGAAGGAAACTAACTCTTGTCTCTGTGTGCACGTGCATGAGGAAGGATGGATAAAAGGATCTCAGATAGCAGCTGCAGTGTGGTGGCTACTCTGCATTGGTCAAGTGATGGGCACTGAGCACTGCACAGAGCTGAGCAGAAGGCAGTGCTATGCAGTCATACATTAGGAAAAAGAAATAAGACGTTTTTCACTCTCAGGATTACATGATCATGCCCAGCATTTCTTATTTTTGCAAAAATAAAACTGAAGATAATTACCATCCTCATTTTCCTTTCAGAGCCACGTTGTGTGCAGAAGCACCCTTATGGAAGACTTCCTTTCCCACAACGCAGCATGTGGGTGCACATTGCTACACGTCAGCTACAGTGCTCACCTTTGCATGACTGGTAGCAACAACAGCAGGACTAACAAACTGTGCCAGTGAACCAAACGAGTTCAAAAGTTCTCATAAAAATCATACCTGTTCCTTTTTGAATTTATTCTCTGGCCATGCAATAATGTAGAAATTCTCATGAAATATCCACAGAGTGGCCATTTTCCTCATGAAATATGCATGGTTATGAAATTCCTCACGCTCTTGAGAAAATAAACCACTTTAATCAGAGAAAATGCTCACTTTTATAATATAAGAACGCTTTCTTTCCCTTTTTTTAACTCAGAACCAGGGTTTGTTTTTACAAAGGAGGTGCTCTACATGTTCCAAGCTTTTAATGTGAAGGGAAACACTGTTTTTTAAATAAATCAGGAAAAAAAAAAAAAAAAAAAGGTGATAGAGATAATTCCAAAACAAAACTTTGCTTTTTTAAATGTTGTCTTCTTGTTTCTTTTCCCACATTCCCTCAACAGGCAAAATTCCATGGTAAGGAATCACAGTATTTAACTTTCTGTTTTCAAACCACTTTTGTTTTGGGTCTTTGTTTCTAAGTGTGTGTTTTCTCTGTGCTGCAGATAAAACCGTGTGACTTTCAGTGAGGTATTTGCTACAAAGGCTGGGGCACAATTTTCTCAATTCTATTCATTTAACTCTAAGACAGAAATTCCCCAGCACCCCATGCACACAATTGTCTCACTTATAATTGCGCCTTTCATCAACGAATCTGAAAGAGCTTTACTGAGTAGTGTTATGTGTACTTTACAGCGCATTAAAAATAACCTTTTAGAAGTCCTTGATGTGAAATAAGTTCTTTTTAATATCCAGCTCGAAGCATTTTTTATTTCTGACTTCAAAAGTACGAGGTTGCTGCAAGCTGAGATGGAGCAGGGGGCTTCGGGTGATTTCAGAGTGAGCCCCAGGGCACAGTACCTGGACAGCCAGCAAGTGATGTCCTCTAAAGCAAACTGCTTCCCATGCTGGAAAGCATGGCCTCAAGCCATGATGGGGAAATACACCAAGTACTGACGCGAGAGCACCAATGGCCTCCCAGTCTCAATGAAAGCAGGACTGTGTAGCCATGGCAGTGCTCTCCAGACACAACGTTCAGCACATCAAAACCAACAAGCCTGCATGTCATGCAGAGTTATCACACAAGGAATGAGCCAGAAACTCCACGGAGCAGATGGTTTTTAGCTTAGAGCTATAAGCATCTCCAAGTCTGCTGGTGTCTCCCTCAGTTCAGGATTTCTGTAGCAACTCAGGCTATTCTGCACACCTTTTCTTTGCATTCTGTCACTGTTTTCCAATTCCAGAAGGATATCAAATTAATATCTTCTCACCCCATCCTTAAAATGTCAAGGGGATATTTTAAAATAAGAGGCAGAAAGAATTTCCCTTTGCAAATGAAACAGCCGTGTGAAAAAGGAGGGCCTCTACTTCTCATAATGGGTCGTGATGAGGAAGACAGGACACACAAGCCTAGCATGAAAGCCTCAGGAAGGGGATTTCATGAAGAAATGTGGTTTTGTTCCTTGAGAATAAGCAGCATCTTCCTGAGACCCATCATTTTGATTCACTGTTTCATGTGTAAATAATTTACTAGGCTAAAAGGTCAAGAGCTGCAGGTCCTTGGAGAAGGGAGGAAAACTGCAAGCTGTAAATAAGGGACAAGTAACTTGCATGTGTTAGCAGTCTCCGCACAGATGTATGTATGCACTTATCCACAAAGAAACAGGCCAAAGAGGAACATAGAAATAACCTCTACTTCATGTTTGTTCCCCCTTGAACTTGACTTGAGAACAGAAAGTACAGCAAATACGGTCTTCTGGGACGGAAATGACACATTTAAATTAGATCCATGGTGCCCAGATGTACCGCTGATGGATGCATGAAACAGAGGGGCAAAAGAAATTAATTTTCAGCCTACTCGTTTTCATCTTTTCATCCTCTAACGTCAGGGTAATTGCTGCTCCACTCCTGCATGTGACAGCCCAGTCCTTGCCTCCCTCCAGAAGGTAAGTGAACAGCTGGTTCCCTTTCTGACACCAATGTATTTCCAATCAGCTGTCAGACAGCATTAGGTCCCTAAATGCTACAGCATGTCACACTTTCCTCCCACTCAGAAGCTCTGAATATGAGGTTTCATTCCCCAGGCTGAGGTAGGAGAGGGCAAGGAGAAGAAAAGGGTCAAACACTGCTCAGGTTCAATACAGAAAATGCCAGGGAAGCATTTCAGGAAAGGTAATGCAGTGAGAACAAGCAATGCACCACTATCATGTTATCCTGACACAGATATTAAAACAAAGATCAGAAATAAGCAGCTGTTTATCCCACGCACACCACTCCTCAGAGAGGTTTCTACAGCAGTACTGCCCTCACTGGTAAAATTCACAGCATGGAAAGTGAGATACTGCTCAGTGAGAGCACGGGCTCCAGGAAAGGTAAATATTGCACTTTGAGGAACCTGAATTCGTCCAGCAGTTCGCACAGATACTATTTATTCTCTTCTCTGACACTGCATTCCAGAGCAATCACAAGTAATTCGCCTTACCACCAAAAAGCCTTTGTTTCCCTGCAAAGCAAGGCAGTTACTGAATTTAACAAGTTCATCAGCATTTTTTTAATAAACATTTATAAAACATGTGAAAACTTCAGATGAAAGCCAATTATCCCAATGTATTATATTACACAGAGGCACTACAAGGTTTCTTTTGACAGTCTAGTGTGGAAAATTACCCCCTTCTGCATATACGGCAATAATATTTATATTATTTTTCCCACATGCTTTCAGCCTTTCATAATAATGGAAACAATGACATAAGAATGAACAACAGTGACATTTCTGTTTGAGGACACAGCATGCGTCACCTCTGAAAAGTTCTGCAGCAGCTCTGCCTCACAGACGTATTTTTCTTAGGTCCTTAGAGATGCAGTACTCTGTGTTCCCAAATGCTTCGGCCACAAGGTATAAACTACAGTGTGTGCATAAAATATATAAAAAATAACGCATATTGTATATATGTGGAAATTGACATTATATTCAGAATTTGTTTGCCTAAGTCTCGAGGTACCTGCTGTTACAACACCCCAATATTTCAGCAGGTCTGTTATGCATATGTACACACATGTACAGGTATGCATACAAAATAAGCCAACATATGAACTGCAATACGAAGTATCACACCAGTAATACTTATAATGCAATAGGGCCCAAGTTTGCAAGCAATTCATGAAAACTGAACCTCAGGAATAAATCAGTGCTTGGAATCATTACCACTAGGAAATCTGGGTGTATGCTTAGGCCATATCCACATTTGCAGGGTTCGGGGCTTAGTTTGAGTAGAAGCCAATGTAGAATGTGTGTAATACTTAGAACACATGCTCTGTGGATGATATGTTGCCCAACATGAATGGCAAACATGCAGGGAATACACATTTTCTTCCAGGGGCTTTGGCTGGCAAAGCTGAGTGCATGGTGTGCATTCTTCAGGAGAGAATTATGGGCTGGTGAGCATTCCTTTGACTTCTCAACTCTTTCAATAATTTGCCACCTGTGTAGCCAAGCTGTTCATTCTGTAAATCCACAGGATATAAAAACACTAGCACTTCCCCTGGTTGCCAAAGCAAGCCTGCTGCAGCACTGACCCCAGCACCCTGAGCACACGGCAAGTGTTGTATTTACTGATTCAAAGTCTGGTAGAAAAACCAAACAGACAGCTTGGAGCTTGTGACACCAAAAGGAACAAGCTGTCACACTCACATTTGCTCTGAGTCAGAGGACTCTGCATGGCTCTGTCGTCACCAGCACAGCACAGGGGACTGGAGCTGTGCTCCTCAGCACAGGTGAAGGGAGCAGAGTCTGAGCTTCTGCAGAACAGTAACAGTGCAGAACAAGCAAACCTGGCACAAAGCCGGTGGGTCCTGCACATGTCTTGCCAGATTAACCTTTGTTCCAAGTCAGCTTGCACTAAAACACACTTTAAAGTTCTCATGCACAGATATATTGGGGTAATATCTAGGTTGCAAACACACCAGGGAAAAGCTCAGCTGCTAAGAGCACAGCAGATTTGGGTCTGTACTGTTGGAGGTCCCAGCGCTGGGAGGAAGGGAGGTGGTTCCTACAGCTCCGGAGCAGCGGGTTTTTGTGTTGCACAGGCTAAAGCTGTTCAGTATCAGCTCTGCCTCCATCAGCAACTTGCAGGGATACAGAGCATGAGACCCATGCACAGTGTTCTCCACCTCCTGTGACCGCATGTCCAACAAGAAAACCTCTCCTGCAGAGCAAACTGAAAGTGGTAGTGGTGATGAAGCATCACTTCCCATGGGTTATCTTCATTTTTTGGTTCCTCAGGGACTTTTCCCACATGGATATCAGAAAGGAAATCTTTAAAATTAATGTGAACGTACTTATATATAAAGTGGTTGAATTTAGGGAGGAAAATTTATCCAGAGAAGGGACAGTCTGCATATGGCCAGGTTGGATGGGGCACAGGGCACCACAGTGCCTGATTTAGTGGTGGGCAACCCGGCCTGAAGCAGAGGGTTGGAACAAGACATATTTGAAGTCCCTTCCAAACCAAGCCATTCAGTGGTTCTATACCTAATGAGCTCTGTCTGATCTCCCATTGGGGCTAACAATGTTTTTTTCCTCTTTCTTTACCCTCTTCCCAAACCCAGAACACATGGGCAATGGAAAAATCATGGTCCCAGCTCAGTGCTCTAATTCATTGAGTAAGCCAGAACTGTTGCTGAAGCACTACAAGTTTTCAGTTGAAGCAGCAATTCTGCCACTAGCAGTCTATGTGTGCACAAGAGTACACGTGCGTACAAAGCTTTGTCTGCCACCTCCGCAGTGGTCCCACCATCCCCTGCTTAGTGCCCAGCTAACGCTGCCCGCCCCAGATCTCTGTATGTGATAACTGGTAAAGACAAAGCCATCAGAAACTGGGCTCTACAACTGGCTGTTGGGCTTGTGGACAAAGGTTGTCAGAAGTAAAACCACCAATTGTGTTTCCGCTGTACAGTCATTTAGCACTGATACAGGAGCTGGAAAACCCAGAGGGGAAGGTGGACTTTCTCTTCCAGCCACAGTGATAGCTCCTAAATTCTCATGGGCAGAGCCTCATGCTTAAAATCACACATCATCTGAGGAAGAAACCTTATCAATTGTATGAAACCAACGGTACCGTATGAAATAGGACTTAGAGGGTGAGGGCTAGAGCTCTCTGTGAGGCTGCCGGGCAGCTTTATTTCACACTGCAGTTCAGTGAGCAGGCATGGGATGAGGCGTGAAACCTCGTGGGAACCACTCAGACACCGGAGGCCGCACAAAGGGCTCCCTGCACTGCAGCTGCTCATGGTTCCTTTGGATCATTTCACAGAATTTCATAGAATCATAGAACGGTTTGGGTTGGAAGGGACCTTCAACACAATCCAGTTCCAACACCTACAATTCCCAGTACACCAAGTCAGCCCTGGCAGCCCCCAGCGGGCCCTGGGCCGGGTTCCCCGCGACCGCCGCTCCGCGACGTGCCAGGAACTGCGGCACGGACGGGGCCCGGCCGCCGCTCACAGCCGAGTGACGGCCTCGGGGTGCCCTCTGCCGGGGAACCGCCTTTCGCCGCACCCGAGGAGCTCGGGTCGGGGCGCCGAGACTGGCCGAGCCGCGCCTGCGAGTCGTGCCGCTCCAGCCGCGCGTCCCTGCGGACCGCAGCCGTCGTTTTTGTGAGCCGCAGCCCTTCAGGCGGGCAGGCCGGTCCCGGCCCAACCGAACTACGGTTCCCGACATGCATTGCGAAAGCCACGCGTTCCTCCCCTCCCGCCGTCCCGCGGCGTGCTTTCGCGGTGCACCCTGGGAGCTGTAGTTCTACCGAGCCACGCCGCTCCTCACGGCCCGCTAGGACTCCCCTTGCGGAGGACTCGCTTCCCCGTGATGCAACGCGCCGCTTCTACGCAAAACGCGCGCGCCGTTGCGGACGGCCGGAACCGCTGGCAGGCCCCGGGCTCAGGCCGCGCGCCATGTCCGAGAGCGGAGGCGCCGGTGGGGCCGCCCCGGGGGGGGGGAGGCGGCGGTACGGGAGGCGGAAGCGGTGCGGGGAGCGCGGGCGGCGCGGCCTCGGGCTCCGGGCCCGGAGCCACCAACCCGGCCTCGCTGCCGCCTGGGGACGCGCAGCTCATCGCCATCATCGTGGAGCAGCTCAAGAGCCGCGGCCTGTTCGATGGCTTCCGCCGGGACTGCCTGGCCGACGTGGACACCAAGGTAACGGAGCGGCTTCTGAGCTCCCGGCCCTCCCTCAGGGTGCGTTATCCGCTCAGAACGCGCGCAGTCGCAGCATCCTGCAGGTGCTGTCAGAACGCGGTCGGAGCGGCTTTCTTTCTCAGCTACCACGCGTGCTCCGAGCCGCCTGCCGGCTGTCAGCTACCAGTCAGAATCGTATTTTGCTCCCTTCGACTTCCAGTTTTGAGCCAGGACCCCGTTGCGGCACCTGCAGCCATGCCAGCCTGCGCCCCTCAACTGCAGAACCGTCCCAAAAGCTGCCAGGGGGCTGCACAAGGCGGCCACAGTGAGATCAGCACTGCAGGACTGGGACACCCAGGCTGGTTTTGCTGCCCGTGGTGCTGCACTTCTGTTACCAGCGCTCATTCATCACTATGTGTGCATTTAATCCCATCTGCATGCCATCACATTGTAAAACGTGTTGTCACATGCTTTCCTTGCACTGCGCTGGCTGTTCCTGGATGACTGTAGTTAATTCCAGTGACTGTGTTAATTCCAGTGACCAGCAACTGATCCATGCTTCTATTGATGAAGCTCTTTGAATTTTTTGCAGAGGTGTCACAGAAACAAGTAACTTATTTCTTTGTTAGTTGCAATATGAGTCACTTTCCTAGGAATTCTGTGTTAGAAGATTTCCAGACAAGAACAGCTCTGTTTAAACAACACCTGCCTGCACATGCAGCTTGCATTTCACTGAGTAACATTATGAGGAGACAACAATTTTTAAAGAAACCTGCTAATAAGTTATTCCTAACTGCTAATCACTTATTGCAATGCTACTCTGACAAACTGTTCTTTGCAGTTACCAGTTGTGTCAAGCACAGGCTTACCTTTGTTCAGAAAGTGAAGGGATGCAGAATGTGGACAACCAAACAGTAGTGTACACAACAAAAGAAGTACTATGAAAGATTCTGGCAAGGGATTTGAGATCTTTTACCAGTTTAATGGGATTTTACTTTTTTTTTAGCCAGCCTATCAGAATTTGAGGCAGAAAGTGGACAACTTTGTATCGACCCATCTGGACAAACAGGAATGGAATCCAGCAATGAACAAAAACCAATTACGAAATGGACTAAGACAGAGTGTGATTCAGTAAGTAAGCAATATTCTGTGTACCACTGGTAATGCTATTTGATAAACAATATACAATTATGTGTCTCATCACAGAAGCCTAATAATTTGCAGAACAACTTTCTGTTGTTGTCTCCAGCCACTAGCAGGCAGTAATAGAACTAGGCTAGCCTGATTTCCTGCAGCTAAGGGATAGCTTTTTTCATCTCTTGAAGATACACTTCTAGCACAACAGGAAAGCCTGATTGAAGTCTGTTGCTTAGAGATTCAGGTTTTGTACCTCTTGCTGCTAACTCATCACAGCCTGAAGAATAAACCTTAGATTGTTTGACTAAAAGTCATGGATAAGAACATTACAGCTCTAGGAAGAAGGAAGTAATGAAGTTTATAAAGGCATTTATGCTTGTAAGGAAAGTTATTAGAATGTTTTGCACACAGAAGAAACTGTATTTCTCTTGATGGATACTGTGAATCAGTAGTATTTAATGTTAGTTTCAGTGTTTCTTCTTTAATGATAGAAGAGGATATTCACTGGAAGTACAGAATTTCCTATCTATACTTGAAGTCTTCAGCACTTCTATCACTTCAAGCTTCCTCTTATTTCGTGCTAATCAACCACAAAAATAAAATGGCAATAGAAAAATGTTGTATCAGAGAGTCTGTAGTTAGAAGAACATAAAATGCTCACTGTATATAGGTTACTGGTATAAAGAATAAACAAGCAGCTATAGGAGTTTGAGGAATCCACGTCACTACTGCAAGTGCAAGATCAAGTGCTGCAGGCTGTCAAGGCATGCCTCTAGATAGCTGTCCTTTGGCTGCACATACACACATGCTCTTACTTGGAGGTGACATGATGTGCAGTGACCCTGCACCCAGTTGCTCACCGGTATGCACAGCATTATTAGTCTTGTGGCTGCTTTTCTAAACACCAGGCACTGTCTTCATTTCCTGGCCCCTGCTCCCTTGCAGACATGACTTAAGCCCGCTAGACTGCCTGTGCCCTGCAATCCAAGAGTCTGACGCAGCCCCTGAAGCAATAAGTCATTTTGGTTACTGGTGCTCAGTTCCAGAAACGTTGCCGTGTGCTACGTGTGCTTGTTTTTTTAATTAATACCCATCTGTCTAGACTAACAGTTACAAGGAGTGAGTGACAGCAGTGTTAGTAGGGAGAAGGCCTTTTCTCCCTCAAGTTAGCCAAAAAAAAAAGAAGACTGCTCTCACCTGCCCTTCTCAGAATAGCTTATTTCCCTTGTTTGTGCCAAAATGTGTTTATTTGCTTTCATGTTGACCTCGTTTCCACATAAACCCTATTAAAGTGGCTCTTGTCCAACATACCATGTAAGTACCTGGAAGACCAGATGTCAGTCATTAATTCCATGGGGAAAATTGAGAGGGGGTTGGGAAGAAATAGGTGTTTGAAACAGTTCCCTGTTAAGGATCTTCTGAGTGGGCTGCAGTTCTCACCATGTTAATGCTAATTGCAGTTGACAGGAGGGCTCTAGAGAGTTACTGGAGGAGATTGGGGAGAAGTTTTTCAGAGGAACTGAATGACTTCTTTGTCTTTGTTCAAGGTCAGGAATGCTGGAAGCTGGAGTGGACAGAATTATTTCTCAGGTGGTTGATCCAAAACTAAACCACATCTTCAGGCCCCAGATAGAGAGGGCAATTCATGAATTTTTGGCTGCACAAAAGAAAGAGGAAAGCGTGCCAGCTCCTCCTCCAGAGCCCGAGAATAAAGATCCTCCTGCTCCATCTCAGGATGCGTCCTAAAGGTCTTGTATTTCTGCACTTACTACTGTTTTCGTGTACCTCATGTCTGTAGTTTGTATAACATAAAATAGAGAAGGTGTTGTGTTCTTTCTGGCTTGACTGGGAGGACACTTTGGTCGTCAGCATGTTGTCCGTGTCAGACTGTCATCTGAGCTGCTTCCACTTAAGTATCTGCTAAAAATATATTAGAACTGAAGACATAGGTATGATGTAAAACAGCTATCAAGGAACACCGTGGGCTCTGTGAGTGCTGGTTTTGGATCAGACCAAAAGGCCTTTTATTCCTGTAAAAGCATGACTACTAGTGATCAGCAAGGAATTGGCTGGATGGCTTTCAGAACGCCATCAAATGAATTAAAAAGATAAATCTTTTACTGACATACAGCTGAAAGTAGAGTGGT
This sequence comes from Centrocercus urophasianus, assembly GCF_019232065.1. Lineage (NCBI taxonomy): Eukaryota > Metazoa > Chordata > Aves > Galliformes > Phasianidae > Centrocercus > Centrocercus urophasianus. The sequence goes on along the minus strand of NW_024884822.1, from coordinate 7,214,550 downwards.
GACATGTTATTGTGCTTTAGCATTGAAGTTTTTAGATAGCTCTTCTTTAGAACTTACACTGGAGTGTTGAATTGTTAATGACTGAAATATTCAGTAAGGGTAATGTCTCAGAGCAAGTAACTTCATTTCCAATCCACTGGTTTAAATAGAGCAACCTGTATCTTTCCAGCTGAAAGGACTGAAGGTGCCTTTGTCACAGACAAGTTCATTCTGGCTTTTGTGATTAAAATAACTCAAGGGGCCTCAGGGGGCAATAATTACCACTCTGTCTTCACACAGATGACTGTGCACCCCTGTTTCTGAGGCCCTGTGTCATACTGTGCACGTTACTGAGGAACACTGTCTTAACACAAATTTCCAATCTGCAGCTTTGCTGGCGAGCTTGCTTTTGTCATGCAGTGTGGTTTTTAATTATGAATTGTTCCTATTACTAGTGCTTTCTGAAAGCAAGCTTTTTTCTTCCATCTACCGTTGATTTATTATGATGGCAGTAGGAACAGCTACTGTAGGTTATTTATGCTTGGAATGACTACATCAATTAGCATGGGATTTTAATGAAATGATAGACGTTAAAGCGCCCATATTATCATCCCAAGTTGTCTGTGACTTGCAGACATAGTGCCTTGAAACATCTCTGCATTTGTCTGGTTCAACTAATTTGAAACCCATTATGACCTGCAGCTAAGAGCAGCTGTTAATTAATATATTCTTATATACATGAATGCATTTATTCTTGAAAGTGCCATCCTCTAAACTCTTTTTTCTTTCTTGCAGTGAGTTCCTGATATTAAGCAGCTGCGGTTGGAAAACACATCCTGTTAGATTGACAATGGATTAGTTGTTCCATTTGGTGCAGGATTGGTGTCTGTCAAAGATGATTACCCTGTATCTGACTCGTTGGAAGGCACAGAAATTCAGATGTACCCAGAGTTCTGTGTGTGGAGGGACAGCCAAAAACATGGAGATATTTTTGGTGTTAATGGCAGTACAGAGAGCAGTGTGTATTCTTAGTAATCATGCCTTCAGGCAAGAGGATGGGACAAAAAAAAAAAAAAAAAAAAAGAACTTGATCTTATTTGGAGTGAATAAGGAATTGGTTTGAGTTGATGTTAGACTTGGGAGAAGGGAGAAAAGCCTTTCTGGGGTCTGGGCCAGCCTGTTGGTGACTACATACGAGTTGTATGATGTCTCCTCTTATTGGGACTGTATAAAAGAAAATCTTACACCTCAGCTGCATAATGCAGTGGGGAGAATAGGGGCCAGGTCAGCTGTAATCTATTGCACTGATTGCTCTAAAAAAGTACATTTCCTATTTAAAACTGGAAAGACCACTTCAGGATCAATTATCTCAATTTCTGTTGCATCACAGGAAAACGTTTACAGTTAGCTATGACTATAGCTGGTTTAATTCTTATTTCCCAGGTAACTGTGGAAAGCAAAGGGCACCAAAGTAGTTTGAAACTTGTCTCTTTCAACTTGAAAGACTTTCCCATGAAATTTCTCAGGTGCCTAGTGGAAACTGCCCAGTGCTTTCAGCTTGAATGCATGCAGTGTCCCCTTGACGACAGTCAAATAGAAAATGCAGTTAAGTATTCTGCCTGCAAATGTCCGTACCTTTTGCAATAAAAAGCTTCAAGAAGCATGACTCCCAGCTCTTTCAGTTGTTTTTGGGTTTTTTGTTTTGTTTTGTTTTTTCCTAAGGAAAATCTGCTTAAAAAATCCAGGAATCCTGATTGCTGGAACCCTAACAGAAGTGCAGCCTTACACAGTTCATAGATAAATCCAGCTCTGACAACACTTTGTTAACCTCAGATGAGAGTCTATAAGATAACAATGTGCTTTGGAAACACATCTTTAGTCTTTTATCACAAAGAAGCAGTGCTGGGTAATGTCCATTGGTTATATGTATTTGTCAGAAACAAGAGTCAGCCTTAATAGCTTCATGCTGGAACAAAGAAGAGTTGAGAACACAAGATAGGTCCTGCTGAAGAAGTGAAATTGTTCCCTTGTCTAGTAGGGTGTCAGAGTAAAGTTAACTGATCAGTTGGTTTACGTTGCTATGCTGGATATGTTAAATGCTATCTAAAGAGTCTAGTGAGGTTGACAGGTCTAAGACTAGAGTAATTCAATAAGCAGTTAGATTTTGTGGAGGTGGAGAGGCAGGACAGTACGTTAGGAAGATGAGCCTCACATGGCCTGATTTCACAGTCCTACTCACATACAGGTTGACTGTTCCTGGACAGCCATTTAATACATCAAGTTTGCTTTCATTGCCATTCAGAGGGACCTCGACAGGCTGGAGGGCTGGGCTCGGGTGAACCTAATGAGGTTCAACACGGCAAAGTGCAAGGTTTTGCATTTGGGCCGGAAGAACCCCAGGCACCCGTACAGGCTGGGAGGAGTGGTCCTTGAGAGCAGCTCGGCAGAGTAGGACCTGGGGGTCCTGATGGACGAGAGACTGAACATGAGCCAGCAGTGCGCTCTGGCAGCTCGAAAGGCAAATGGGATCCTGGGCTCCATCAGGAGAGGGGTGGTCAGCAGGGACAGGGAGGTGATCGTCCCTCTCTACTCGGCTCTTGTGAGGCCCCATCTGGAGTACTGTGTCCAGGTGTGGAGCCCTCAGTACAAGAAAGACATAGAGATTTTGGAGAGGGTCCAGAGGAGGGCGACTAAGATGATCAGGGGGCTGGAGCACCTCCCCTATGAGGACAGGCTGAGGGAGTTGGGCTTGTTCAGCCTGGAGAAGAGAAGGCTGCGGGGTGACCTCATTGCAGCCTATCAATACCTGAAGGGAACCTACACCCACGAGGGGAGTAAACTCTTCAAAAGGGCTGACAACAGCAGGACTAGGGGAAATGGATCGAAGTTGAAGGAGGGAAGATTTAGGTTGGATGTTAGGGGGAAGTTCTATACAAGGAGAGTGGTTAGGCCCTGGAACGGGCTGCCCAGGGAGGTTGTGGATGCCCCGTCCTTGGATGTGTTTAAGGCCAGGTTGGACAGGGTCCTGGGCAACCTGATCTGAATGTGTGTGTTTGGTGGCCCTGCTAGGCAGGGGGGTTGGAACTACATGATCCTTGAGGTCCCTTCCAACCCGGGTGATTCTGTGATTTGCTTTCTTATATCAATATATTCGTGCTTTCAATAAAGTTCAATAAGTTCCAACATTTTTTTCCCATCTGATATACTAATAACGTGAAGAAGCTTGAAAGATTTTCTGCCTCCTCGGCTGTGCCTGCCCCAATCACATGTATTTGCTTCTGCTGAATACAAGACACTAACTGCAGTCTAAAGAAAACAGGGAGTTGCATTCTTGCAAAACCAGCCCTGCCACTCAGTGTCTGCTTTGCCCTATGGAAACGGGCAGATTGCAGAGGGGGCATGAGCCAGCCTGGCTCAGCAGGTAGGTACTGGATGGGGAACCAGGAGATGAAGAGTCCTGCTAGCTCACAGCCACAACTGGGGCAAGTTGTTCGACCTGTCTGCCTGCCTGTAAAGTTAAAATAACTTTACCTCCCTAAAGTCCTGGAGCGGGCAGGGAATTGGATGCTGTACTTGATCAATATACCAAAAAAGAGAATGAGAGTAAGCATATCAGCAAGTTGTGATACAATGGTGTACAAGTTTAAGGGTTAGGCATTATAGCTGATGTGGATTTCAAGATGATTCCATACTACATCTTGCAGACCAGAATACAGGCTTTAATTACACAACTTAGTGTCTATTCATGACTCCAGAATTAGAAGGAAACCTGTGTGGAAGGACTGCATGACTGCAGTCTGTTGTCCCTGTACTGGCCATCACAGCCAAGTGGTATATTAGGCAGTGACTGAAGTTCTAGCTGTTGCTTGGCTATTAATGGAGTTACCACGTGTCCTGTGGGACCAAAACACTGTGAAGCAAAATATCCTGATCTTCAGAGGGAGCAATAGAATAAGTGAAAGCAAGGTATCATAGCCTAAAGAAAGATTCCCAGTAAAGGAAGATGAGGAAGATTAAGACAGTGGAAATCCACTGAAAAAGCCATATGTGGATACTCGTACGTTCTTTGCATCAGCTGCTGCACCTTCCTGGCTGCCTTGATGGATCTCTCTAGTCACTTTAGCCAGACATGGCAGAGCACAAGGAAGTGGATTGCATTAATTAAGCTCATTCAGCTGACCCTTCTGGCAAAAGCAGGCTTGAGGAATTAGTCTGGACACTGTATAGCACACATCTTTACAGCTTTCCTGCAAAGCAAGGTGTCCTGGAGTGTTTGTAACCTACGGATCTCAGTTCCAGCAATACAGTAAACTGTGTTCTGTGCTCTGATTAATCCAAAACTATTAAATGAATTTAAGTTTTCACAGACGTGGCATTCCAATGCTGGTAAGGCATCAATCAGCAAGATACTCAAACAGCTGCCAACCACCTTGTCAAGACCACAGTGTGTCACCTGAGCCTAGATTTTGGACACATGCATTCTCCTAGTCCTTTTGCAAGTGCAAAGTGGGCTCTTGAGCATCTGAAGCATTGCTACAAAATACCAGAGGCCTGCACTCTATCAGTTAACACATCTGAAAGAACAAGCAGTAACTTCAGAAATTGTGATAACAAGACTGCTTCTGATTTCCTGCCCATAACCTTCAATTAGAGCAGGCTCATTTGGTTCAGGCCCAGCACTACAACATCAATTTAACATCATCAGCAGAAGAGGCATCTCACCATCAGTCAGGGATGCTGCTGCTTATGTGGCACTATTTGCCAAAGTATTCTGATCCACACAGATAGCTATGCAGTTCGGGTGTCTCACACCCAAACCATGTTCAGCTCTGCTTCCTCTCCTAATATTAGGACAAGCATGGCTGGTTCTGACAAGGCACAGACAATATGCCTGCCATAGAGATTTATCAATACATCATTTTGATCTCAGTTGAAAGGAGGAGTGCCAAGAGGTCCAGAAATCACAACGGGAGCCTTAAGGGAGCATTTGGCTCTTTTACCACATCTACAGGGATCTTCAGTCAAAAGGGATCCCATTCTCCATCTTCCTGCCAAACTGGAGACCAGTTTCTCTTATTGCCAGTTCAAACCCTCAGGAAACCAGATCGGCTTGACCGCTTCACAGTATTTTCCTGTTCATATCGTAGTGGAAAGGTCAGCTTAATTCCTTGCAAACAGCCTCCACACCACAAGAACCAAATCTCACAGGTGACCAGCACTCCCTGCTCCCTTTGATCCTTACGAAGAGGCTGTGTGCAACGCGGCCATTCTCAGTGTGGCCATAAGAGGGAGATAAGCCATTGCTTCTTGCTTCAGAATCCACGTCTGCTCACAACGCCAGAGCAGAGGCAAAGCTCCACGTCTTACACTGAGCTGTGAATGAATCACGCAGCAAGGTGTGCAGGAAGTCCTCAAACACAAATGGCACGGCAAATATTTCAGCTTCTCAAGAGGTTCAATAGCGAGCACCACAAAACGGGCAGGATTATAGAGAGCTTGGGGAGGAGAGGGAAGGACACAATCAGCTCCAAAGCATAGATTTAGGTGGTGAAATCCTATAAATCCCAACCTTTCCCACTCTGTAGTTCACTGATCTGGTCAGACACCAACATGCTGAGGCTCAGTTATGCTAGTGCCCATAGCCCCAGATGTCAGTGCCACAGGATTATGTCAGAATCATAGCTTCCGTTCTTGCATTTTTGTCATTCTACTGCTGAGCCCACACCAGCACCAAGCCAGCCTCTGAGACACAAGTGGGCAGCACCCACGGCACTGATATCTGCCCTCGTCTGGAAGACACAGCACAGCAGCATCCTGATGCAGCCACCCAGCCAGGAAATGCCCCCCACAGCAGGACACAGCAATGCAGCTTGCCTTGTAGAGCTTGGGCCTTGGGAAGGACAAGCAACTCCATGCAGTACATGCATCAACTTCAGAAAGGATTTGTAACAGAAACAGAAAACCATTACATCTACGAGCTTCATATTTCATTTCAACTCTGCAAAAGAGAGATAAAATGATCCTGCTTCAGAGAACCTCTAAAGATTTCACGTTTTCTACAAGGGGGACAACACATTTGTAGCAAAAACTAAATCTGAAATCCAGCCTCAAAACTTCCTCCTCAGCACTCCTGGTGAGGCACCAGCGTGTTCATCACCCCTCCCAAGTCCTCTTGCTTCAATTTTGTGCCCCAGGCAAGTTATCTCCAACTCCTACCACCAAAATGCAGCAAAACAAGGGTAGTCCCAACCAAAACAACCTCTCCCAAAGAGCATCCTCCAGCACCAGCCTGAGCTCCCTGCCTTCCACCTACTGGCCTCCCCACCAGTAAAAACCATGCCACAAACACAAGAACTTGCAAGAAAACTCAAAGAAAACCCCATTCAGCCTTACCTTGCTCTGGAGAGACACCCACTGCACTCACTCCCAGCCCTAGCACTATGCTTCCCACCCAACTCAGTTCCAGCTGAGGGGCTCAAGCACACAAATTGAGCACACCTGCACCCAGCACACACCTGAGCTGCTGTCCTCCCTCCCTCCTGGGGTTGTGTTGTGTAGTGTCACCTCCAGAGAGCTGGAGTTGGTTCCAAGGGCTTCTTCCCACAGGGAGCCATCATCTGATGCAAAAGCCCGGCTTCCAAAAAATTCTATGGAAAAGTATTGGGCAGCTGCTGACCCCAGGAGCAATACCTATGTCTCCTGGCTCCCCAGAATATCTCTCCTCTTTCCTGTAGGGATGCCATGAAGGTGCAAAAGGGGTCTGGCAGCCAACCTCATCAGATTTTTATAGGGACATATTTCTTTCTGCTTTGTAAAAATGATTAAACCCAACATTGTTTCTCTGGGGGCATCAGGAGGGTACCAGGACATTGCTCTGCCTTGAAACTTACAAAATCTCCCCAGAAACCCAGCGGGGCAGGGACTCCCCAGTCTCATCTCCATCAGTCTCGGAGAGCCGCAGGGGTCCGGCAAGACCTCGCTCCAGCTCGCAGGGAGGGGGTTGCTGAGAGAACAGCACGCCTTATTTAACTGTGATTTAACTCCCCTCACCCTCCTCCCGGCCGCCACTGCCGACGTGCGCCGGCGAGGGTACAGCCAGCATGGGGGGGCTGCGGCCGCTGGGTTCACGGCCCCGGCTTGCAGCACAGCACAGCTCCACATATGGGAGAGCAAGCCCACAAAGAAGTGTTTGACAGGAAGGACAACCCCGTGGCATCATTCAAGACTTGAAATTTTTCTTTTCTTTTTGTTTATTATTTATTTTTTTTCCTGGTAAAACCAGATGCTGTCCTGAAGGCTAATTTGCTATTTGGCAGCACTGTCACCATGGAGCTGCTGAGGACATTGTGGGGCTCCTCGGCAAAGGGCTGGAACAGGATTGATCATGCCAGAGCACAGCTCACTGAGAGCTGCTGAGGGTTTTGGACAAGAAATCACAGAATCATCAAATCGATTGTGTTAGAAACAACCTTAAAGCCCATCCAGTCCCAACCCATCCTGTGGGATGAGTGCCTCCAATCAATCAGGCTGTGGCATCTCCAGGGATGAGGTACCCACAGCTCTGGGCAGCAGTGCCAGTGTCACTCACCACTCTCTGTGTAAAGAATTTCTTCCTAACATCTAACCTAAATCTCCATTCTTATAGTTTAAAGCCATGCTCCCTTGTCCTATCGCTATTAGACCATGTAAAATAGTGGTCCCTCTCCTGCTTATAAGCTCCCTTTGAATGCTGGAAGGCTGCAATGAGGTCTCATTGGAACCTTCTCAAAGTTGAACAAGCCCAACTCCCTCAACCTTTCTCCATAGGAGAGTTACTCCACTCTAAGCATCTTTGTGTCCCTCCTCTGGATGCACTCCAAGAGCTCCACATCATCTTGTGTTGGGAGCCCCAGACCTGGATGCAGTACTCTAGATGGGGCCTCACAAGAGCAGAGCAGAGGGGGACAATCACCTCCCTTCCCACTGCCACCCCTCTGTCAATGCAGCTCAGTACACTGTTGGCCTTCCAGGCTGCAAGTGCACACTGCTGGCTCATGTCCAGCTTTTCATCCACCAAGACACACAAATACACCATTTATGTGGTCAGAAGCTTCACTTGCCCTCAGATTGCATTCATGCACAAGTTGGCTTTCTTGGGAAGCCAGAAAACAGAAGTGCAGGTTTGGTGGGTGACCCTCAGATTTTGCATCACAGGTGGCAGTGGTGCACAGACCAAAACCCCCTGCACTGCAGAGCTGCCTGAAGGGAGAGAGAGTGGGGATCTGTGTGTCAGATCCAAGGAAGAGAAGGGATGAAGCACTACCATGAGAGGAAGAACCATCTCTACAGCATGGTATCCTCTGTAGGCTGGCAGTTCCATAAGCTTATAGAAGCTTCTGTGAAACTCCTGACAACACCCACGGAAAGGAGTTTTCCTGGCCAGCACTCCAGACACAAGAAATCTGGGGAGCTGTGAGTAGAGCAAACCATGAAATAAATATTAGGTTCCTCTGCAGTTTGTAAAACAAAACAAAACAAAAACCCAACCACATTTAAGAGAAGTGCTTGCTTTCACAAAGCAGGGAAAACTTCCAGGCTTATAATAAAGAGACATGGCCCCGTAGGATTTCCTGGATAGGATTCTTCCAAACCTAAGGACATATTTGGTTGTTCCTCTGACTATTTGCTGTCTCACCATTAGATGTATTTGAAAGTTAATTAGCTGCCTGGAACTCAGCTCCTAGCAGGACAGATACAAGCTTAGGAGTCTGTCCCTCTCCAGCTCAGCACCTTCTGTTACACAAACAAAATCCCTCTCCCATCTGGAAGAACAGTGTCACCCCAGAGGCTTCAAATTTTGGAGGAGAGTAGGTCTGAGAGGCAGTAGAAGGAAGGAATCACAGAACACGCCCTTTCTCTCACAGTTTTGAATCTTTTTGTGATGAAGAATTTGTAATGTTTGTAGTTACAACGCGTATGCCATCCCTTACTTCTGTGATTGCACTTTATTTGACTGCAGAGAGCGAAATCAAAGGGATGGTAATGCAACTGGGCTGATGTAAAGGCACAGCTCAGCCACCAGCCTGCAGGACACCGAGGCACTGGGAGTTACTGGAAGGTGATCAATGGGAGAGCTCCCAGCCACGCCAGCACTTCAGGCTTCTGGTAGTGTTAACCCAGGGCGGTTGCAGTGTGAGATCCCATCCAAGAGAAATAAAGGCATGGAAATAATGTTCTTGGGGATTGGGAGAGGGTTCCAAAAGAAACAAGTTTACAAGATACTGGCTCATAATAGTAATTATATCACTCTCACTGAAAAGCTGCTTAGTGACACATAGACAAGAATTGGTCAGAACCCCAAGATTTCTAGTAGAAATAAGGAGAAGGGTTTTTTATCTGTTTTAGCGAAGGGAAAAAGAACCTGAGTGGACATAGGCACTCCTAAACAGAAGGAGGAGGCTGAAACTGAACACCAAAACTGCCCGTGCCATAGCAGCACCTCACTGTGAGCAGTCTGCTCACATCCAGCTCCTTTCACCAGCACTCATCTGACTCCACAAAATAACATTAATACTGCTGACACTTGCCATATTATCCTGAAGATCTGAATTTTATTGGTACGAAAATTAGAAACAATCCTAAGTGGCAATAAAGTTTCAGAAAGTCTTAAAAGTTCTAGGAATTCTGAGCATTTTATTAGGTGAACTGCAGTAAAAATAGTTTGGGGTTTCACTGTTCAATCTTACTTTTCCACATTGCTTTGAGATTTCAAGATGTTAACGTGCAACGTGCCTTGGGCTGCAGGCAGAGAATAAGGCTGTAAAACTGTGTGTGCCACTTCTGCAGAATATGGGAGTTTTTGCCATCAGCTCCAGCGTTTCTGGCAGGGATAGGAGCAGAAGAACAAAATCTGACTGATGGGACTTAATCAGAGAGCACACTGTGACAGCTCAGTGCTTGGCAACACCTTCACCTTTCCCAAATGTCAGAGGATAAGTCTTTTTTTATCTGAAAACAAAAAGATGAAAACGGGGGCTTACTTTGATATCTGCAGCAGAAATTGATGTAAAGTGATCTGAGCATTGAAAATGAGGTTTGGAGGCAAGTCATGGGGATTTGTTTTTCTGGAAGAGGGGACAGGCTGCCTCACATGCCTGGTGAGGGATCAGTCTCTGCCCTGAAACTCCTGTCAGTCACATTTCAATACGAGTGATAGTTAATTTTTCACTCTTTGCACCCAGACATTTAATAGGCTTTAATTTAAGACTTTGGCATCGGACAAGAGGAAAGTGCCACTTTCTCTTTTTGGGAACCTCAAGGCTTCCAGTTTTTCAAACTCCATGTAGGGCAGAGAAAACAATCCCCCAAGGCCCAGGCTCCTGCCTGCAGCCCAGCCAAGCCGTGGTTCTGCCTGGAGCCCTGGTCCTCCCTGAGCATCTGCTGGGCACTGCACCTCTGCTCACACAGCAGCACATCAGCTCCATGTGGCATGGCGCTTGATCTATTGTAATATTGAGTTTCATCACACGGCCTTCAGCTATACGACCCAGAATATTTGACCCCATGTCAGAGGGGGCCTGGGCCTACGGAGATATTTCCCAGGGCAGCCTGCCCTCTTTCTACTGAAGGAATCTGATCCAGCAACAGGAAAGAGTGAGAATTTTCAGCTGTCCTCATCCTCTGTGAAACACTCTGTGCTACATGTGCCGAACGTAAGGTGCCTGTTAGTCACTCGCTTTCTTCCCTTTTCCTCCATAGGTACTAAATCTGTACTAGTTTCTGCTAAAAGTAAATTCGGATACTGAGATAAATTATTGAAAACAGGAATTACTTTGATTTTTTTTCATAGCATCTTTTACATCCAACAGGGGCTCCAGGTCTGTGAGGCACTAAGCAGCCAACAACTCCATTCTCCATGAAACCATGGCTACCCAAAAACATGCAGTATTTTGCAGAATCAGAAGACCAGAATCAGAATCTGTTTTTGTAAAAGTAACAACCCAAACCACGCCAAGTACACTGTGGGATCTTCACTGCTCCTGCAGGCTGATATATCTCTTGTACCTCCCATTAGAAACACAGTTAACAGCAGCCACCATAGGCTCACAGCATCACTAAGTAGCTTCAGGACCTTCTAACTTCAGCTGAAGGCAGATGACCTCTTCCAGTCCACTCAGCCATTGCCCACCATGGAGCTGCCACACAGACACACCACTTCCTATGGCTGCAGGTTATCCACGGGGCAGTCTGTGTCCCTTTAATATCCACTTTGGTATCCTACAAAAAACCTGGGTGTGAAACAGGGAGATTATTTCTGGTATGAAAACTCACAGCAGATGGGATTGATCCCCACGTGCCCATATCTGCTGTCTTTGTGTTTCCTAACTCTGCTACAAAGTGCAAAGCCCAGAACACAGCCCGAACGCTGAGGATGGAGCCAGGATCTCCTCTGTTCTGATTCCAGCTCCAGCTGGGATGCCGTGCTTGATTTATAGCAAAACCTCTGCTCTCTCTGCATCTATTCCCCGAACTTATAAAAGGGAAAGGGGCAATAACATTCACCCGGACCAGCTTTGTTAGAATTAAGGTCTGAAGAAAGTACTAAAGATTAAAAACAGCCCCAACACACACCCCCAAAAAAGGTCACAGTTACTTAAAACTGAATGGAATAATGGAGATAAGTACAGGCACAGAGTCATTCGGAAAGTCCAGACAATGAGCCCATCAATCAAGGCTGCTTCCTAAGGCAGAGGTCTAAATAAATGCTAATGAAGTCATTTACAAAACACCCCCAACCAATGGGGGTGCAGTACTTAAGAGTAATAACTGGAGCGAGAACAGACTGTCCGTAAAGAAACAAAATAGAACGCTGAAAAGCCAAAAAAAGAAAGCAACAGTTCGTGCATTTCAGAGCTCTGAGGAACACTGTACCTTCGAGGCAGGCTTTTGTTCAAAGGAAGGCTTTTCCTTTCAGCCCCCCCTTACTTTCACTGCTGCTTTATCATTCAGCCTTTCTTTTGCCACGTACCCAGATGCCACAGGAACGGGTAGGCTGTGGGTCGGATCCCATTGATTTTAAGGAGGCAGTGATTAAGCACACAGCTGCTCCCCAACAGCGGTGCGGCCAAAATAATGCCCCCAAAATTTGGTTCCTATGTTAACTCTAAGCTATTTTAATAGGAGGTGGTTTCTCTCCAAGCTTGGGAAGAACACTGATGATTGTGTCTATATTTGGGGTGCTCCATCCCTCTCGGGTGGAAATGTGACTGAAGTCAGTTCTTGCCTGCACACTGTGGACATATTTGACCATGTCGTTTGCCTGGGAATAACATCTCAAAGATCTTTTTGAAGGCAAGTGATCTCCCCACATGAGCAAAAAAATAAGGAAAATGCCCTACAGACTTAGGCTACAGCAGCTGGGCAGCATGCTGGGTGTATTTGCCCCTTGGCACTTCCTTACTGCTGGATCAGTCCCTTTGCTCCCCATTAATGGAAGGAACAGCATTTGGGATGCCCTGGAGTCGGGTGGCTCGGAGCCCCCCTCAGTGAGGGAATGGTCAGATTTCTTTGTCCCCGTTTACTCCTCTTGCACCCTTTCTTACTCTAAGAGTTTTAGCAAACTCTGCAACAGGTAGCACCAGAAGGACCTGGTCTAGTGGTCGAATATGATCCTTAACCGTGATTATGATAATTCCTGGGGTTTGCTCTCCACTTTTCCACTTCCCAGTTACGTCTGGATTGCAAAGAGCAAAGGGGAAACCTTGTCCTCAGCACCCAGACTGGGCAGTCTGTGATCAAGAAGTGAAGTCCCCATTGGGGAAGGAGAGCCAAAGGCTGCCTGGTATTGGCAAGTTTTTCCACGTACATTTTTCTGCCTTTCTCCAACACCTCAAATTTTGACCTTAGTTGAGAGTGCCCTTTTGAATGCCAGTCCAGACACTGTGACGGGATGTGAGAGATTACGCCTGTATTAGGTTTCAGTCTTCCAGACATCCATATGAGGCAGCTTCTTCCACTTCAGCTACTCTCCTTTCAAATTTTTCAGCCAAGGCTGTATCCAGACTGTGACCAATACTCTGCTGCATGTATTTAATGCAGTGGCTCAGAAAGAAGCTGCGCTCAGAGCTGACATTCACAGCCAGAGCGGCACAGCCATGTCTTTCTCATCCTCCAGAATTGCACCCGTTCCTGTATTCTTCATTTTTGCACAAGATTCCACACCTGTATCTTCATCCAAAATGCTGCAGAGCAAGTTCATGCTCTCTCCCATTCCCCTTACTTACTAGTCCTGACCACTAGAGCCACGAGTTCTGAATTTCAGATTTTTTTTTTCCCTTTTCTTTTGTTTTAATACAGTATTTCATTTTTTAAATTCATCATATGTTTCCTGCCCACGGTTTGATTTTGCTGAACCTTATCTTACCACTTTTCTCACCTCGCCACCCTTTGCAGTGCTTCCCCCAGTTAGAACTAGCTGCAAACTTAATTACTGTGCTGCTCATCCATCTCTTCTGCATCACTATGACAGATAAAAACAAAAATTAAGTCTCATGTTTTAGAACCAAAACATGGAGTAATCTGACCTCCTGACTTGGATTTGCCTTGTGTCATGAAGCTGCTAAAACCAAATCCCAACAAAACAACTTCTGTTATTCTCCACCAAAAGTTTCAAAAGGAACAAATCTTTCCTTGTTGTGTTTGTATCTTCCATCAAAGTTGAGGACATTCTATAATAAAGAATAATGTTTGGGATGAGGGATTGATTAAAAAAATGATTTGAAAATTATCCCCTCTCTTTCACCTTCCTGAAAAACTTTTAGGTCAGTCCTGCCATCTTCCCCATAACTCAGAGAAATATCTGGCAGTCACAAGGCACACCAGCAAGGCAAGGAATGAGTTTCTCAACCATGCCTATTGATCTATCACCATTTCTTTTCTGCTATCCATTCTGTGCTGCAGAAAGGAAGCCACCACACCAGAAAAGAGTTGATAACAAGGTCAAATTCCTCCCTCAGCTGTACAAGCAGCTTCACCACCTAAGGATTCAAGTGATAAAAGTAAGAGGGGAAATTGTTTCAGGTGTTGGCTGTGTGATCAACTCTGAATCTTTACCCCCACTTCTCCAGCCACTGCTATTTGTTCTGCTACCAGAGCAAACTATGCAAGTGTGAGCCTTCTTCAGAGAGTGTCTATTAGAATGGATATAAAGAGAAAGCTTTTCACAGAGAGGGTGGTGAGGCAGTGGCACAAGTTGCCTGAGAGGTGATGAATTGCATTGCACTCCCTCATTGCACTGTACAACTTCCTGAAGGGAGGCTGTGGTGAAGAGGGATTTGGCCTCTTCTCCCAGGCAACGAGCAGGACACGGGGCAATGCCCGCAAGTTGTATCAGAGGAGGGTTAGGTTGGACATGAGGAAGAACTTCTTTTCTCAGAGAGTGGTCAGGCACTGGAATGGCTGCCCAGGGAGGTGGTGGAGTCGCCGCCCCTGGCAGTGTTCAAGAGGTGTCTGGATGACGTGCTGCGTGATATGGTTTAGTGCTCGTGGTGGCAATGGTGATGAGGAGACGGTTGGACTGGATGATCTTATAGGTCGTTTCCAACCTTGTGATTCTATGATTTTATGAATGTTCTGTTCCTGCAGACACCCAAGGTCACGCTGAGGGGGCTCTGAGCACCTGACTGAGCTGTAGGTGTCCCTGTTCATTGCAGGATGTTGGACTAAATAGTTTAGTGGCTCCTTCCAACTCAAACAGTTCTATGAAATCTAACCACCACCTGCACAAGAGCCTGTTCCTTCCTTCCAAGCTGGCAGCTCTCTAGTACTTAGGACACCCCATGCAGAGATTCCTCCAGCAGCTTGTCCTTACACATCTCACAGCAGGTGAAAAACACGCCCATATTCTCTGGAAAGCCATGAGAGTTCAGCTCAGCTACAGATAGTGCAGTCTAACCCCACAAAAGCCTTCAGATCCCTCATTCCAGGAGAACTGCAAAGCAGCAGATGAAGAATACATGCTGTTCTTTCTCCTTGCCAAGGGAAAAAAGAGTTACATCCTGGTGAGCAAATGATGCAGAAGAAAAAAACACTTGGAAAAGTCCCTGGGAAGGGCTTGTCGCAGCAGAAGCACCATGGCTCTGTCACACCACTGTCTCCTTGGAATGAGTGCAGCTCGAGCAAGGGGCAGCGCAAGGTGCTGTGCAATCAGTCCTGATGTTTCTGTACCTTTGGCAAATTTTAATTGGGAGCAGCTGCAAGCAAACTAGCCGGGATGTTTTATAGCTTGCTGACAATGCCAGATTCTGCAGATATTACAGTCCGTACTCAGTGGCATCTCTGGAGTATTTCGTTTTACAAGCGTTTCCCAACAGCCCCCCAGGAATGCACAAGCCCTGCTCCCATTTACACCACTGGGGATCGGGGGTGGTTTGTCCCCTTCCACAGTTGGCCCAGCAGTGCTCCCTACACCACAGCCTGCCCACAGGCCTCTCAGTGGGATCTGTGGGTACGGGATGCTGGCGTCTGTCATCAGAGCTGGTTTTCCCACATTTGAGATGTTATTCACCTTACCAAGGGATAGTTTGCTCCTTCAGAGATTATACTTTTTATTTCCCAGGAGAGATGGGAGGTCGCATTAATCATTATGTAAGCAACTGCAGGTTTTTATTGGGATGAGGCTAAACAAGTGTAAAATTATAGAGGAGATTAAGACAGATTAAGGGGTGCCTGTGAGTCAAAAGTGAATACTGGTGGGCTGGGAATTTTTCCAAGAGGCTAAACATAACCTGACTTGCAACACCACGGGGTAAGCATCTCATGCTGCACATCACACCCTGTTCTTGGGGCTGGAAATCCAGCAACAGAGCAGGAACTCACCCGCTCAGGTTTGCACTGATGACAGCTTCAGTGACCACACACAGCTGTCGCTGGAAATGAGCCTTTGTCATCCCTTGCACTTGGCAGGAGGGTTTCACAGCAGCAGAGAGACCTGCCCCCAGCCCCGCTCTCTGCCAGGCCCAGCACTGTTCTGAAGGAGAGTTCCCAGCAGCTTCATTGCACACAGATCCTTATTGCAGAGCTGCCACCTCTGGGAAAGCATTTCATTTTTTCCTGACGGAAATTATCATTCTGGAAGAGGTATCTCGTCCCTTTCTTGCAGTGTGCTGCTGCAACAGCATTACTTCTTCCTTGTAGGGGATGGTCTGAAAGTGCACCACTGCACTTTAACAATACACTTCTCCCTTCGTTATCACTTGAGGTCATCTCAATAGAATTGGACAGGTGTCTCCAGACTGTCTTTTCTGTTAGAAATAAGCTAACCCTGCTTTTTGCCTACCATTTCTTGGAACACATTTCCTGGAACCCAAATGCCTGAAAGGTGGCAGCAAAGCAGAAAGCACGAAGACTATGCACTGTGCCAGGGAATAATAACATTTTTCAAACCTCAGCATTTTCTTTTTGCCTCAGTTTTCTTGAAATTTGCACAACAGACGAAACATTCAAACTGCTGTTTCAAAGTGCAAGACAGCAGATTACCTCTGGATCGGATGTTGAAAGGGAGCGCTTGCTTGGATTTTTCAACAATAGGGAAAAATATTATGCTGTAGAATATTTTGGAGGTCCTGGTTGTATAACAGCTAGGCCTTCCCCTGAGTCATTACACCCTCCTCTTGTGAAGTTCTCATTTGCTTTCACACATATGACATATTAGCTTCCTACAGCAGTGGGTGGGGAGATCCTATCTGTTTTATAATCCTCTGTAACACCACTGCTCCTTGCCTCAAATATTTTCTCCCCTCCGTTGCGCTACGCTGCACAGTCACTGTCCTTGGCAGAGTGTCTCAAGACACAATTAGCTGCGCCTTTTTCAGCCTTAACACATAAAATATAATCCTTAAGTCTCCTTAATGCTACAGCTCCGTTTCTATCAAGAGTTAGGGAGACAGCACATGAGTGAATGAACAGGCACAAGGATGGGTGCAGTTATCATCCTCCTCACCGCGCTGTCTCCTGGTCCCCGGCCATGTCTCAGGGACATGATGGAAGCTTCAGAAGAGAACATAAGTCAGAGCTCACAGCCAAATCCTGTATTTTTGTGCACAGGTACTAAAAGAACATCCTCCCTGCTGTCATCAAGAAACTGGATAGTAAGGTCACACTCCTCATTAAACAACCCGCAATGCAAGCACCGATATAATCTATCAGTTTGGAGCTGTTTGGGGACACTCCTGCCCCTTTTCTTCTCCTGTGGCTGCTGTTGCAAATCTAAAGCAAAGGGTCAGATGTGATGCTGACACTGAGGCTGATAAGCTGGTTCAAAAACTGATGGGAAAAAAAGAGCAGCACTTAAAACTAGAGCTGTGGCTCTCCCAGAACTGGAAGTTCACATACCTGCAAGATTAAACATCTGAGGTCAGAAACAGCCATCTGATGAGTGTCATTGGATCCTTTTTCTGACCTGTTTGGATGACTGCCCAGAACGTAACTGTCTCATATACACTTCTTGTTTCCTGTGATAATCCTCTCAGGCCAGCCCAGATGTGTCCATTTAGCTGTCCCTGGAAATCAGCAGGAACCGACTGACCCTCACCCCGCACCACTTACAGTTCACACAAACACATGCTGACAATGTTAACCCTTTTTGTCAAGCACAACACTTCTGTCAGGATGGAATATTTGCAGATGTTTGCTCTTCCTTTGGTTGTGTCAAAATGTGCATCGTCTGAGCTTCCCAAGCAAGCAGGACTGTTCTGCACTGCAGCCCTGACCTCGTGGCTGCCAATCCTCCTGCAAATACTACAGCCACTGTATTCCATCAGCTGGAATTCCATCAGAGCTGGTGGCCCAAACCTTTGCAAGGCTTTGAGCACACTCACTTTCCCTCCCTGTTCCTCTTATCCTCAGATCAAAAAGGAAAGGGAAGAAAGTGCAAGCCAAATGGTTTATCTTCGGTAAGAGCAAAATGTGTGGAGCAAGATCCCAGCACCCTCAGAGGTCTCATCCCTAAAGCACTGAGAAGGAGTGGGGAGGGCATGTCTGCACTCAGCTGCTGCTCCATCTCTGCCTTGGCAAGGCAGACCAGAATGTCCCATTGTGTGCCTGGACCACAGAAGGATTTGCTCCACTACGCTGCACAACCCAGCTGGATCCCCAAGCTGTTTCACCCACTTTGTGCTTGCCTTGGAAGTTGCCAGTGAAACACAGGAAACCCATGTTAAAAAATAAATGAAACTAAATGGTGCCACCCAGTAAGAGCTAATTAACAACTTCCCCAAGGACGGTGCTCAGAGGGGACCTGGCATTGTACAGATAATAGGGAGAAACAAATGGCAAATCCCACTTAAGCCCATAACGTCTATTCCAAGAAGGACCAAGCTTTTACACTAGCTCACATCACCCCCCTTCAGCATTTGGCTCTCAATAAGAAGCTGTAGCTCCGTGCTTCTTAGAATTTAGAGCTAGATCACTATGTACTAAGGGAACGATGCCACCCACTGCCAGTTAATCGTGCTTAAAGGGCCCTACAAGGAAGAACTCCTGCTAAGCAATGAGAAACTTACTCTAAACAGGAGGCTCTTTCCAAAGGAGCAGTTGTGAAAAGCAAGACAATACCTATGGGGCTGCTACAGGACTTGTGCTGTTTGCTCAGTACTTGGAGTCTCATGTTCAAGTTTTTATAGCTATCACATGATGCATAATGACTTTAAAACGAACATCAGCTCTGTGCACAGCCAAGCCAAGGGAGAGAGGCACCACACACTTTTCAATTTTTTCCCCAGTTACAGCAAGGATGCTTTGCCATACAGACCAGCCAGATACCTTCCCCTCATCCCTGTCAAAACAACTGTTATTATCACTGTTTCATAGAGATGACTAACTCAGGAGCATTACCAACAACTGGAAAGTCTCACAGTCTCAGAGGATGCAGTGAGGGACAAAGTGGGGATTGGACAATGGGGATAATGAAAGCAGTGGGACCACTCGACCCACCCTGCTCTTATAGGTGATGCTGGCTGTAATCCATTCATCCCCACGACATCTGGGTGTCGCTTTAAAAGTACAATCGGAATTCCCAGAAAAAAGAAAATTTTCTGTGCTTACCAGACCTTGATTTTGTTCAAGCTGTTCACAAGGTTAGTAACCTCAGAATCCCACCCCAGGCTCCACCAAAGGGAGTTTCTGCCCAGAGATTGGCTCCAGGCTCCATCTGCATGGACCATCAGTGCCTGGTCCTCCCTGGCCCTGTGGTTATGCTATGCACTCCTGCTCTGCTTCAGCATCCTAACTGCTATGTTCGTATCATTAGGTCCGCTCCTACAGCGGTCACAGCTATGACTTTCTTTATTACGAGGGCATAAATATGCTTTTCAATCTCACACTTGATTCCATCAAGTCAACATTTGCTCTGCTATCAGAGCTAGCCGTCTGAAAGTCACTCTGTAAAAGAAGAGTCTGCAGAAGTATGTGATCAAGTTTAGCCATGACTAGCCAAGGGCAGTAACATCATGAGATTTTTGCAGCAGAACCTGTTGAGAAGAACAGGATTTTTCCTGAAGCTTTTTGCACAACTGCATGGAAATGTCTTTGTTCCTTTAGAACCAAAAAAGTTGTTTTTTTTCAGTGCTGTGGGACAAGGGTGAACCTCTCCTATAGGAGAGGGTTTTTTTCCTCTCCTATAGGAAAGTATTATACAAGTAACGAGCTGCACTGGCTGAGGGCTCTTCCAGATGCACCGGCATGCTCTGCTGTTACCAGACCAGATAGATGGTTGGGCTTCTACATTCAAAACTTCTTTAAAAATAAAATAAAATAAAATAAAAGCAGTACAAAATAAACATATTCCTCCCAACACTGAAACACTTTTGAGTGCCAGATTTCAGCCCAAAGCAGATGCTCACACTGGGGCTGCAAGGCCCCTGAGGAGCAGGGCTCCAGGCGTCCCCACCTGTGCCATGGGCTGTGAGCAGCTGCTGGCTGCAGACGCTGGTGCTGCTGGGCTGGGAGCACCAGGAAATTCTTCACTGGGGAGATGGGAACACAGCCATCAAGCCATCAGGCCACTTTGGCCACTTAGTGGGAAGCCAAGGAGTTGCTGTTTAACTGTGGGAGAGTGGCTTGTCGAGGCAGGATTGAGCAGGGAGAAGCTTCAAGCTGGGTTAGGATCCCTCTGCCCTTGGTGCATGGTGAAGGTCGGCTCAGGAAACACCACTCTCTGGCCCTGAGATCCTCAGACACTGCGACCACCGCTCCCCGAGAGTGAAGCATCAACGTCAAAGCACAGCTCTTCCACTGCAAGAAAGTGGATTTCACATGATCCCAAGTGGGGAGCGAGCTGTAAGGAGATCCCCAGACAGAACACGAGGCCGGTTCACTCACAGGAAGTGCACCAAGTGAAAAAGCCCGTGAGCAGTCTGCGCACCAGACTCCTTTTGGCTGCTTTTAAAAAACTTGCAGCGTCAGGCAAAAGCGGGGCATTAACCCAAGAGCAGTGAAATTGCCTTTCACAGAAGGCTGTGCCTGCATCTGAACTCTGCCTGCATCTGGCGGCGGAGAGCACTGCCAAGGCTGTAACCCTCTGATATTAACAGAAGGAGATATTGATGAGCGTCCCTCCGGCGAAGGAAACCAAATGGTGTTTTTAAACTCCAGCGGATTCTTTACAGATTTTCAATTCTTTAGCGAGGCTGTTGCTGCAGACTGCGGTGTAATTGAGATGCATTAGCCACTCACTCAAAAACTTTCCCAGGAACACATGTGTGCTCACACAGACTATGCATTCAGATATAAATACATACCGTACCTGCACTTGCATTAAGCTGCTGTTCATGGGCTGTCTGGACATTTCCACTGCCAGCTCGGCTGCTCCGTCAATTGCAGCACTCAGCACTGCCAGCCCAACAGGACAAATAAAGTAAACACAGAAAAATAGTTCATCACTGCTGTGTATCTGTGTGGGTATCTGTGTGCAGCTGCAGAAAGGAATGGAGGGTCTTTTAAGGACCAGTTCCCATGAGAGTCAAGGACACTGGGTGCTTTCACCCCAAGACAGATGTGAACCTTCCAAAGCCAGGCCATGCTTCCACGGGTGAGTGCAGTGCCACCTCACCTCTTCCTTCCATCCTGTCTCCCCATGGGAACAAGCCACCATCTGTGCCCAGCACTGTGGAAAACCTCCCTTCAGAATCTTCCAGCCTCCTCTATCATATATATCTTGACAAAAGGCCAAATTCCCCAAGTACAGAGTGATCCTATTCATAGCATTCTGTCAGCTGGGACAAAGGAAGCATATCCTTAAAGAGCTGAAGCCATACTACTGCCCTCAGCACACCTGGCACCTGTTGAGGTGCAGCTCTGATTAACTGGGGTTTTCAAAGCATGGACACCTTCCTCTATTAAATAGCTGTTCATCACAGAAGGGTTTTCTTACAGACTAGAGGACATTGCAGTCAGCTTATTTGGAAACCAACACAGTGCTTGAGACCAATTCCAGACCTCCTCTTAGCTGAGGTAATGTAAAAAGATTCCACTATAGGCCTAGAGTGAGAGGCAGACTGGACAACAAAGCAGCCTTTTTGGAGTGCTACATCAAGGTAAGAAAAAGTATATCTTCCTCTGATGAAAACAAGAACATAACCCAAAGATTGGGTCTAGCATCCCAAAGATTGCTTCTGTCTTGCAAAGAATGATTCATCAGTGAGAGCTAAGTCTCTATTCCACACAGTATCCACCTGTGTCCATCTGCAGCAGGGAGAAGCAATTAACAGAGAAAAAAGTTAAGGCACAAATAGCTTTTGTTCAGTGTCTGAAAAGGTAATCCTGTAACCAAACTGGTATAGCAACCTAATTGCCTGTGTGCACAGAGGCCTCTTCAGCAGAAGAAACTGCACCTTTTCCTGCAGAAAAAGGCTAAGACTCACTCTTAAGGGAACCAGAATCTTCCTGATATAGAAACAAATAATGTACCATTGACAAGAACTCACAAATCTAAACAGAAAAGCTTATTAAATGATTGTGGAAACAGTAAAATCTGTAAAACAGAGAATGTTTTAAGCTATACCCAGCAGTCAGTGGCCAAAATGTTAACCCAAGCATTTAAATGTTTATTTGAAACATTCCTTAGAGGTTCTCAATTTTTTCTCTATCAGTTTGAAGACCTATCTACATTAACCCCCCCTCCCCAACTCCACCCATCGCTTTTAGTGTTGCTTTGACTTTGGCACAAGGAGATGAAGTCTTACACAGACAAATGCCTTCAGATGTCTACTCCCAGCTTCATTTAAAGGTGTTTTATTGGAAGATGTTTTATGTGGACATTCATCCATCAAGTTACTCGGTCTTCAAAGAGGGAGGAAACTGGAGGTTGAACTGGTTTATTCTGAGAGGAAATACCTTATCCTAAAGCAGCCGGCAAAGCGAACGCTTTGACTGGGCTGATGTAAAGTAACAGGATCTGGCCCGGGCATTATTCTTCCACCAAGCATTGCAGAGCAGACAAGGAAAACAGAAGTTACATTGACTTGAGGCAGGTAGTAGGTGACCAAGCATCTTTCCTCATCAGGGCTCCCAAGTACCACCAGCAGACTGGTGAGCCCCACACACAGGGCAGCTCCCCACACCCTGCCTGGGCTGCACCTGCTGTGTCTGCCTCATCTCAGGCACTGCAGGGAAGGGAAGAAACTCATCGGTCATAGAAAATACAAGGGGAACCAAGAAAGAGGTTGAAAAATTGCAGGAGTCATCATCTGGGGTTTTACTTCAGCCACAAACTGTTGTTTCCCTGCACGACGCACCTGCTCACTGTGTGTCTTTAAGTCATAGGTGCAGGATTTTCCAGCAAAACCAAAACTACCAGTTGTTGTCTCCACTGAGCCAGTAATAACTCCAGAGTCAAGAGTCTGTTTTCTTCCCCAGTTTCCCAACAGGATCTCCACTCCCACCTCGGATCCAACCCACAGCTCTGAACCTCCCCACCGTTACCCACTAAGAGCTCAGGTTTGCTCCAAAGCCCACTCACTTGCACAGAGCCCCTCTCACTGCACAGCTGATTTCCCTCTCCTTCAGCAATTCAGACTGTACCCCCCAGAGAACAATGCTATTTCTACCCACTGATTGGGTGCTTTTGTTACTGGATGGACAGCAACGTGGTGAAAGCTGATGAAATTACAAAAGAGAGAAAGCTTTCCCACTCTGAGAGCTGCAGATGCAGTGCAGAGGCCAGCTCTGTGTGCAGTGAAGTACCCCCTCCCATGCAAAAGCTGAATCAGCATCACAGCAGGAAGGGAACGGGAGTGTGGACAGTCTGACTTCAGCTAAGCTTGGGAAACCTGAGCAGATCTCCTGGGATTAGCCAGTGGGTAATACAAAACCCAAAAGCCACAATTACCAGCCACTCTGCCCACATTGCTCTCAGCCATCCCAACCATTGTGGTTGTGGGAACCAGTGAGCATGGAGCACCTGATCCCTCTGCCTTCCCCATGAGGCAGCTCCTGGCCAGCACTGCTCAGGGAAGGAAACCTGCAGGCTTTCAGTGGTCACATCTAGTGGGATGCATGCCCAAAACCCTGTGGATGGGCAATGGAGCGAGGTGGGAGAGGGTCTGACACACATGGTCAAAAACTTACTGAAGGGAATGGGAATGCAACTTCCATTTGTGTCTATTCCTGGATATTAAAGAGCCTTTTAGGCATCTGAGATCTCGGGACTCACACTTGCTGGATGCACAAGAGATGCTTTGAAACAGCTACAACCTTTTTATTCACTTCAGCTCCCACTGAGTTGCTTTTTCTTCTCTTTGGGCAGAAGTTTGCACCACGGTTTTATTTGGCTTCAGAGCAAACACGATGCTTTGCAGGAAAGCACTGTCAAACAGACCCCTCTCCTAGACAGGTAATTATGAGAACAAACAGCTCCTTCTTAACCCACAAGGGAGTCTGCCAGCCCCCTCTCTGCTATTCTCGGCTTCCTGGCTTGCAAAGGGTTACATGAAAACTCAATGACTGACTTGTCCTTCTCTGCTGGCTGCAGAGCTGAGCAGATTTCAGCTGGCAGCAGCACAGAGCTGCACTGGGGATACTCACTGCAGGTTACCCTGAGATGGTAACAGGAAACATTCTATGCCTGAACCCTACAGGAAGTGCATAGCAGTGCTGCAGTACTGCAGGGCAGGTTTAGATGTGTCAGGTGCTCCTCAGAACAAAAGAAAAAAAGTTGTTCTTGCTCTGAAGACCCTACAGCCCAGATACAAGGCGATGCTATGGGCAGAGGCAAAAGTACTGACAGTTTTTAAATAGTAGAATGGAAACCTGGACAGCGTGCTGTAAGCTAGAGGGCTATTATGATACCAGATACGGGTGCAATGATCTGAATATATAACTCACACTAGTGGAATGAGCAGGATCAGGAGAACCGGTCTTTCGCATGAACTGTTGCATTCAGTGTTACGTGAGACCTCTTCTACCAGGTACATTTGGGGGTGTTACACTGCTTTACAGACTTCAAAATCTCTAACTAAACTGAGCATTAGTTATGAACAGCAGCAATGAAGTGAAGGGCAGTCCCTAGGAAACAGATGGAACCTGAATTCAGGAAAATTATCAAAGCCTGGTTCTTTACTTTTATTGGCCATAAAGAGAGAAAATGTTCAGAGAGGACACCCTAAATGCAGGACAGAAGAGAATAAAACATGCTGCTTTTTTTTGTTGTTGTTGTTGTTTTTTGTTGTTGTTGTTTTTTTAAGGAGTCAAAAGTCTTCCCTGGAGCTGCATGACTCCTTCAAGAGCAAATAGGAATAACTATATTTTCAAATGCATCTGATTAATTCTCTTCTTTTTGCACTTTCCATTCTAACAAGGCTCCTGGAATGCCCGTATTCCACCTCAAGCTAAACTGTAGCCTCAAGGCTGGACACCAACAGATAATGGATGAGGAAAGCAGGGCTCATTTCAGGGAAGCATCCCTCCATTCAGCTGCTGCTCCTGATCATGCTCCTCGGTTCTCAGGACTTCATTTGGGCATGGCTGGAGCATTCATCACAGGGCCACTAGGAAGTGTGTTCCCATCCTGAGTCACAGTAGTTCATCCTCAATCCACTTCATATGTTCTAAACCTTATGGTTCTGCTGAGATTTCAGGTTGGTTTTCTTGACAGAACATCTTGAGACTGTGCCTTCCCACTATATCCGAGAATTCTCACAAAGCATCCCTATCCATGGACCTTCTGATGAAGAACAGAGCAAGCAAAAAAGATGCAAACAGAGAGAGAACCATCTTCAAATCAAAGGTATAATGGAGATAACAGCATGGATGTGAACCAGGGAAGAGTAAGGAGAGGAGCTGTCTTGTGTTATCCTCAGCGGCTTGCCAAGCACTATGAACACTTTGCAAGAAATGGCTTATCCTCCTCTCTTGATCAGAAGAAGAAAATTCATATCCAGCCTTGGAAATAGGACAGTATCCAAACCCACAAAATTAGTCTGTCATTTGCAGTTACTTCCTGAACCTTGGTTGGCAATTTACCAGACCTATTCCAGAAAAAAAAACAGAGGGGAGAGATCACTCCTTTTGCTTTGCATGCAGGTAGCTGAGAATGGGGGAAAAATCCTCTGATGTTTCAAGACATGATTTGCAAATCATCTTTCCATCTGAGGAGCTCTGGCTAGGCAAATATTAGTGATAATCTCTCTGTCCTGGCTGGAGAAGAATGAAGAAGTGGGAAGACAAAACAAACTCTTGGGTTGAAATCACAAACTAGCTTTGTCTCTGCCTTGCAATGCACACAGGGCACCCAGACGAGCACTCTTGAACCCCATTTTCTTCGTGATGAATCCACGCAAGGGCAGCATAGGCAGCTGGGTTCAGGAAGAGGACAGAGGTGTACAGCGGCCATGCATCCCTTCTCCATCACTGCAAAGAGTTTGTCACGTAGAAGAAACAAGAATGCATTCCGCAGGTGCAATCAAAAAAACATTGACCTCATTGGGACCTAACATTGTGCTATTATGATGTTGGGTGAGAAGTGTCTGTTTATCCTCCTTTCATTTCTTGTTAAAAAAAACCATAGTCCATGTCAGAGCTGATGAGAGCTGCAGCACAGAGGACACATTATTCTCAGCTTTGGATTAAGATCAGTATTTTAATGAAAGCACTTATTAGCCCCAGCTGGGGCTCAATTTTCCAGTGAGTTGGGAAAAAAAATATATTGCCCTGGCCATTCTTCCCTGGGGATTGTGCAGAGACATCTGAGAGTATCAATTTCTGATCATAATACTCTATTGGAAATGAACAGCTGGGGAAAAGCCACTGGCTGAAAACGAGTGGATTGCTTTACATTACGAAGAATAGTTCTTGGCTGCACGGTGCCCATTTTTTCCCACTCTGGGATCCCAACTGCTCTCAACAGGCTGTGGATGTATTACCCTTGTTACCCTCTGACACTGGTGCCACCTGGGCTCCTATCAGAGGATGCTCAGCTCCCTGCAGAGACCGCAGCCAGCTCTAGGCTGCCCAGCACATGGAGCAGAGCACAGCCTCAGTTGTCCTCTGCACACCAACCAGAGCCACCAAACTCTCTGCCTTGAGGGGCGAGGTGCTCTGTGTACCTGAAAGTCACAGTGCCCCACACAGGGCAAGAGAACTTACTGCCATTCCAGGAGCTCAGTTTTGCAAAAAAAATGACAAAATTACGTGAGTGAGCAATGATTGGTGGGGGGAGTGACCATGCAAAGTTGTCTGCATGTCCTTGTGCATATAGAGAGCTTTGCATCAGACAATCAGACATACACAGGAAGACAGATCCTGAGCTGAGAGCTTGCAGCATAAACCAAAACTGATATCATCTTGGTACATCATAAAGCAGATGTTGCAGGGACTAACACAAGATCAGAGCAGAGCTGAGGGGAGATGGTTTAAAAGTCAATTACCAGAACATGCACAAGAGGTGCACAATGAGGGGCAGATCACTGCCTTGCTCAGAAGGCAGAGCACAGAGGTCTGCATGTGGTTGTATGTACAAAAGAACCAGCATGTGGGTAAAGTGGTCAGCAGAAGCAGGTGGGATGTACACAGGGCCACTGGCTTTTTCCCTTCCAGTCCTTGAGATGAAGAGGGCAGCAGCACAGTTCTGCCCTGAGGGATCAGGCATGGGACAGGGGGTGAGACATCCCCAGATGTACACCAGCAATTTCTGGAAGAGTTTAAAGCTGTCCTCACATGAACAGCTGCACCAAACTGTAATGGATGGTCACTCGCAAAGGCAAACTGCAGATTTCCCAACAGAACAGGCTGTGAGTGTGTGTGTGCATGAACCACACGTTTCCCCAGGGCAAAGTGAGGGAAGCCCGCTCCAGTTGCTAGGTTGAAAGTTTCACATTCTTTCAATTGTAGTGGCTGGAGTTGTTTTTCTCAACTTGGAATTTCAGATTCAGGCAGCTTTTATCAGAATGTAGAATCCATAGGGTGTTCTACCTGTTCTATAAATGCCTTGGAAAGAAACCTCAGATTCAAGGAGCGGACCCTTGGCCAGCTCAAGAGATTCACAGGGAAGGAAAGGAAACCAGTGCCCTGAAGTGTGTCATTCTTAAGAACTGGCCTACCCCTTGAGATTTGCTTAACTTTTTTCTCCTCGCACCATCTCTACAAACCAGTTCATCCTATCTGAAATGGCTGTCTAATTCAGGATGCATAAGAAAGACAAACTTTGAGGGTTTTTGCCACCTTTTAAGAGAACAGACTAGCCTCAGTTCCTAGCTTTGAACTTTTTTCGTAGCTCCATAATAACACCAGGGCTACAGAGGCACAGACCCCAGACAGTGTGACATAACAAACAGCATCTCCCACGAGCACCCTCAGCCAGGAGCACAGCACAGTGTCCGCAGCTGCTCTAAGCCCACAGGCAGATGCTAACCGTCATCCCATAGAAACAGTCAATGAGCACCTGAGAAGAAACCCAGCCCGAGCATCACACAGACCAGCCATTCAGCTCAGGCTAGTCCCATTAGATTTGGTTGACAAAAGAATCCAGAGTGCACATTTGTAATTTGCCAAAAAAAAAAAAAAAAAAAAAAGAAAGAAAGAAAAAAGAGGGGGAGAGTTTAAAAAAAAAAAAAAAAAAGAAAAGAAAGAAAAGGAAGAAAAGCTTTCCTTTCTGAATGGAGTGTTTCTGTGGCCTAGCCTTCCTCCTCGTCAGTAGACAGGGTGGAATTCCCAGGCTGCAGGGGAGATCTCCAGGGGCTGATCATATTCTTAAAGGCATGTTCCCAATCAAGAAGTTTGGGATGAGGCATAATAATTGCATAGGCTTCCTGAGAACCGGCTTCACATCCCTGAAGATTGATTTAACCTAGTTTTTCATTCTTCTTTCACATAAAAAAATAATAATAATCTGTCTATATCTTGATACACTGCAAATCAGGAAATGGAGGCGTATGGTATATCTCATCCTCCCCTGCCTGCAGCTCTCCGAGGCACACTGCCAAGGCAGAGCTGCCTTTGCTGTTGCAGACACTGCCATTGTGTCAGCAAAGCTGTTCTGATTAATGCTGGTAAGAAAGAGAAACCAGTGGCCTGTTAAAGGTCTGAGAGTTAGGAGCTATCTAAGCCTCTGCTGGCATGGACTTCTACGTCCTTGAAATTCACAGATAATAATTAGCATCATTACTAGCCTACATTACACACCTACTGGCCTGCAAACACAAATGATGAAAAGTTTTGCAGGCTCAGGGCCATGGCTAACTACAATTATCATTAACACAAATATAATGGAAGTTGTGCCTATGCTGTTGGACAAGCGCCAGTCTAACTTGCTTTTCAAGAGTCTGGAGCACCTTGAGACATTCCTGGGATCCAGAGGTGCTGGCATTTCCCTTCTAGGCTGAGTTCAGGCTGCCAACCTTCCAGCAGACAATTGCCGAGGTGCCTGATACTGCCCGATGCTGTACATGTGCTGTCACTGCAAGTCCAGGAGAGAGACACTGAGCTTACAAGCAGCAAGCCAGCATCCACGCCAAGGGCACCCAAAAGCAGAAAGCAGACCCATGGCCCCAGCTCCAGGGACCAGCTGGGTAAACCTCAAACAGCACCCAGAGATAAATTACACAGGCTGGCTGCAAAGGCAGCCTACATGCAGACACACTAATCTGGCTTGTTTAGAGAAACACTGGGCTTTTCTGTTCCACAAGAATGGGGTAAACCTTTCCTGCAGGGACTGCCATCAGCCCCCAGTTTGACATTGGTACAGAACATGCTGGGCTGGTGTTAGAAGCAAACTGTTTGCAGTAGAGATATCTTTAAACTAGGATTACAGAGAGTCTGTAGCTGTAACTGGCCCTCTTCATTACAAGTGCTATTAATCCCGTAATGAATGACTGCTTACAGACCACGACACAGTTATTTTACACTGAATGCTGCCAGTTTGGACTCTCGATTCCAGCTTTAAAAATACAGATCTTTAACAGCAGGAGAACGTAGCTCTGAGGTCTGTAGTTCCACATCTCTTATAACTGGGTTGCAAACATACCTCCAAACACCACACGTCATCACAGTACAATGTCTGGGAGGCTGCTTTTCATTAAGATGGCTTAGCATGGCAAGTCTGGTTCGATGCCACATGGTTGTGACACAACAAGGCATTTGCAAAGATAAAGCAAAAATTTTGATCAACCCTCGCCCCCACCACCACCCCCCTCCCTCCCCCCAAAAAAGGATGAATTGAGTTAGGGGCTTAGGGCCATGAATGCCAGTGCTCACCAGTCACAATGACCACCATAAAGCCACATCCTGTGTGGCTCAAACAGCTCCATGAGGCCCCAGCTGCCCTTAGCTCCCTTAGATCCAAGGTTGGAAGGAACAACACTTCCTTAAAGCATTCAGGACCAATTCCCAGATTCTCAGTCCCTCACACACTCAGTCCTTGCTCACACTGTGCACCCCAGGCTTGCAACACAAGAACCTGGGGCCTATTCATCGTAGAGTTTGATGCTTCCAGCAAGAAATAACCAGTGTTCACCTCCCAGTGGCTTTGCTTCAAGATGCAGGAACCATTTGCTGCTCTGATGCCCACGACAGGGTAAGACAACACAGGCAGCTCCCATCAGTCTGAAGCAGATGTGGGTGACTGCAGCCTTCTCTACAGAAACTCCGCAGGCCGCAGCTTTGGCAGATCTTGGGATATATAAACAAACAGGCAACACGACCTGAGCTCCCATAAATTTCCTGGAAATCCTTAATGACTAAAGACTTAATAAAGTGTTTCACAGCAGAGGCAGCAGCCGGTAATTATGGTTTTGGAATCTGTGAAGTAGAGAGCAGAAGCCCAGCTCTGTGACTGAAAACACAAGCAGCAATAATAGTTCTTTCAGAGCACAGCACACTGCTTCTGCCACCATACACCCTGCTCTGTGAGCTGGCACGTCCCTTGCCAAGCTGTTAGCAGCAGCTTGCATCAGAGACAAGATAGATTGAATAAAGGGATCAATTCTTGTGGATAGAGTCAGGGTTTATGCTTTCACAAAGCTTCACATGTTGGAAGACCATGATTTAGCAAAAATTGTAAGGAGACAGCTACAGGCTCTAAAAGCCATTCTTCTGCTGAAAGTAGGACTTGCAGGGAAGGCTGGGGACCTGATGCTGTGTCAGGGGGCTGTCAATGCTGTCCCCTGCTCCAGGGGTCCACAACAGGACCCCACCACATCTGCGTTCAGCAGACTCACATCAGCTGGAGTTTGGGGTCAAAGAGAGTAGAAGGTGGGGGTCCCAGCACACAGCCTCCACCCAGGACAGCCACTGCCTTTCACTTGGAGTGAGCAACACTGGTTATCCAAATTGTTGTTGCTCTGGTAAGGGCAGTCCCAGTCAATAGACCTAGAAAAACACAGCCCCACACATGGCTGACAAAGACCGCAAGTCCCCACATCCCCATCTATCACTCCACTCTGCATTTAAAATGTTTTTCATCCGCAGTTGGGTCATCTTTTCTCCCTTATTCCTGATGCTGTTAGCAAAGCCTCTCTTCAAAGGCTACTGAAGGATTTCTAAAGCAAGCAACCCTGTTAGTTTTTCCTTTCACCCATCATTACACAAGAGTAGTGCTTGAGATCCAAGTTTCTATTTAAAAAGAGAACTAAGTTAAGCTCTTGCATGATGTCTCCAGAGATGCATCAGTCAGCACTTTCTTCCACATTCCCTGGTAGAGCAACAGGAGGGTCTATATACTGACCTGCCTACAGATATTCAACTGTAAAATCCCTCATAGCTCCACCTATGCACAAAACCAAACTCCCTAAGATTTCCCCAGTTAGGCAGCAAGAAACAATCTAACACCTCAATCACACAGTTGGTCAACACTGCTGGTGGCAGCAGAAGAGCCCACACCAAGTAAAGAAGAAAACGTAAAGGGAACTTAAATGAAACAGAACTGAATTGCACACTGAGCCCTATTCCATCAATGTGTGTGTGAGAACACTTCTGATGAATGTCCTGTGTCATAGATCATTGCAGAATTTGTTAGTTGTTGCTACAATTTTTTTAAAAAAATCTCATATTCCTACTGCTATTATTAATGCTCTGAAGTAACAAAGTTGTTAATGTTTCCAGAAATCTCTCCGTTGCATTTTTTCATTCTATAAAACAATAACGTAAACAGCTTTAGGTCACACATCTCATAAGGAAAAAAATGGGGAAAAAAAGGCATCTCAAGTTTGCAGTTACGCAGCACACGATCTGCACGGACAGCCCTGGGATACCAGTGAATAATACAATCCTCAGTTCTTTAGCAAAACAGATGAAGTTTTCTCTTACTGGTGTTTTTGGAAATTACAGAAAGGAAAAAAATTGTCAGACAAAAATAGTCTGCGTGTCACTTCTAACCAGTCATCAGGGACTTGGATTCCGTGCCCACTGAAGTCAGTGGAAAGATTCAGCTTCCACAGGGTTTGGCCCAGACCCACATGAATGCGCTCCTTGCAGGTGTAAGTTGCCACGTTCCTTTTCAACTTGCCTGAACAATGGCTGCTCTCGAGATCCACCATCACACTCCTCTGTCTTCCTCTCCAAACCTGCCCTATCCAGGTGTCCTGATGCAGTTTTGGCTCAGTGACTGACATCACAGCCATCCAGCCATCAGAGGCCCTCCTGCTTGCTCACTTCCTCACACATGACCTGCCTACACCTTTCTACCCAGTGCTCAGCATCTTGCTTGCTCTCATGTTCCCAACCTAGACAGAACTGACAAACTCAGATTGTCTGTCCTCGTGGCAGGAGCAGAACAGGAGCTTCTTGTGTATGGCAAAAATATTATTCAACAGGCCTCACTCTTTCCCTTCACACAGGGGCAAATTCCAGCCTTCGGAACTACCTGAACAGCTCTGGGCTCAGAATGGGGCAAGGAAATGGCACCAGATATCTCAGAGGGTCACAGAATGCACTCTTCCATTTCATCCTCTTAGTTAGTCCCAAGCAAACTTCATTCTGAATTTGTCACTTCAGATTCCAGAATATTAAATGGGGAATTGAGGGATTTTACTCCAGCTACACATAAAAGCGTGAATTATTTTTTCTTATGAGCTCCTTTTATCTGGAACCTAACTCCAAGTGCATCAGGCTCAATGCCTGGAAGGCTTCACAACGTAACACAGAGAAGGGTAACAACCAAGAGATGGGCAACCTCCTGCTGGCAGCTCTGGAGTTTGGTGCGGGACAAAGAGGTGTCCATGCCAGCAGCAGTTGCACAAGTCAAACAGAAAGTGAAATCACTGTGAACCTTTCCTAAATAGGTCACTTATCTGCTTGGGTTTCCCCCTCCTCATCGCAGCTCCCTAAATGCTCTTTGAACATTTGGAGTTCTTCAAGTCACCGAAGGGACAATTACACATTTCACTAAGCACAGAAAGAAAACTTGCATAATACTGTGTTGAACTCAGAGAGTTAAAGGACACCCCTGGGAGCAGCAGCAGCAACAAATTGGCATGGTGAATGTTCCTTCACCTTTCTGATTGCTCATTAAACTTTGGCATGTTTCCATGTATGAAATCATTGCACCAAACCAGCCTTACTCCACACTGTTGGGTTTAAATGTACAATACAAACAAGCCCTGGGATGGGCGAGCATAAGGCATCCAAGTATGCAAAAGGTAAGCCAGATTCTGAAATCCAGGGCACTGCAGAAGGCTATCTGTGGCTCTTCACAAGGTGAAAATGAATATGAAATGCACCAGGTAGAACACATGCAAGGATTTATTAATGTTGCCAGAAATGAAATGGCATCCATATCTAACATTTGAGCGCAGGACAAGGAATCAGGAGAGATTGGCTTTCTGCCTGGTTCTGCTGCTGCCTTGCATGCCAAAACGCTTTCAGCACCATACATCTCCCTGTGCCTCAGTTTCCCTATCTGTCTCCTGCAGGTCTGCAAATCAAAGCTGCTGCATGCATTTTTTTTAAAAAAGGAGCATTGAAAGGAAAACCAAATGAGGGAAACAGAGAGCGGAAAAGTAAATCCTTCCAGCATTAGTCAGCCCTTACTATGCCTGAGTAAAAATCATGGGAGAGGTAGAAGCAAAAGGAATAATGAAGGCTGGAAGAAAGGGGTTTCAGACAAGTCCGCCATAACAACTGTGCCCCCTTAGAGGATGGGACAGTTCAAATCAGCAGCTCTAAGCTTAGTCCTGCTGGGCATTGCTCCCTGCCAACAGCATTCAATGTGCTGCTTTGTCTTTCAGAAGGAACATGTAATTGCTATTGTTCATTATTTACAGATGTGCAGATATCTGAATCTACTCAACAGCCAGACTAAGTTGCTAGCCAGAGCCAAGAAGCTGGGCTCACAAGAGGCTTAGGAAGACTATCCTGAGATGAGAATTGGGTTTCTGGTGTTCAGTTCAAGCCATTTGCTTCTTGAAAACACCTGCTGGTTTCTTCCCTTGCACTCACAGGGAAGCAAAAGACAATTTCATGCTACTCCTTATCGGCCTCCTCTGTATCCTTTTGTCAGTTCCCACCAGTGGCTTCCCTATCAGTTGTCACATCTGGGGATGTGGGAGGGATGTAGTGCTGACAGGCAGGGGGATCCTGGACAACCATCTCAGATTAACCACTTCCATGCTTTCGCCTGTGCAAACCTGGGAAAATTGCACTGGGTGAATGGTAGGAAAATCACGCTGGAGCTCTTGGAGTCTCTCCCCTAGCTTAGGGTAGCAGCAATAGATATGATTCTGGTCTCTCCAAGGCTAACATCAAACAAGTGTTGACTGTAACACTCTTGAAGAAGAAGTAACACAATGCTGTAGTATTCCTCAGAGTGACTCCCCACAGTACTGAGCCAGTGGGGAGATGGAGAAGCCTCCATCTCTGCAGGAGTCCACACAAACCAGAGGCAGCCCATGGAGGGGCATGGGTCCAAGGTGAGCATTCCACTTTTACTCTGAAGGACTAAAATCTTTAGAGGATGGACAGGAGGCAGTGGCTCAGTGATGCTGCATTAGCTCCTTTCTGAGAAGAGCATAGTGGATCAAAAGGTGGAAGGACAAAAACTGTGCTAAGGAAAGACTGAACAATTCAATGGCAAAGAAACCAGAGCAAGACCTGACTGTGTGACAATGAGCTGACAGGGACCAGCCACAAGTGATAGATGGCATTTGCAGAAGACTATAATTAGAAAGTCCTGACAAAACCAACAAGCTAAGAAATTTGGGGCATCCCCAGTTTTTGGTGCATTTATCTAATGCTTATATCTAATGCTTATCAGACAAGATTTCTATTTCATGCAAAGTAACTTTCAGGAGATGTCTGGAAACAACATGGACTTGGAAAAAAGAGAGAAGAATTAAAACAAACATTTTCCCCAGTTCCAGGGCTAATACCTCAACCACTAGCGACTTTCTTAAAGCACAAGGCAGCTAAGATACTAGCTGAATTACTATAGTATGGGGTAAAAGATAACAGGATTTAGAGAGTTAGTTTTAACAGGGTTGAAGGTTAACAGGATTTTAAGGTGAGAGTTTAAAATAAAACAGTTAAAATGGAAATTCACAGTTAGGAGGAACGATCTGTGTTACAACCCTCTTTCTCCCTGGATCTACACAGACTGTAAATCAATCCCTATCAAGAACACATCATCACTCCATTCTGTCCTCTGCACCAGACAGGCAGTCAGGACACAAGGAGTTCATTTTCAGGACTCTTGACACCAAGCTGCTATGTGACCCTTGTAAAGTTGCATCACATTTCTTCTTCCCCCGCCAGCTGTTGGTTTGGGTTATTAGTATTATTATTACTATTGCTGCTGCTGTAGGCACTAGCACAGGAGCCACTGTCAGGTACCACGACCTCATTGTGCAAATAATGCATTTACACAATTCTGTAAACTACCAAACAAACAATTCTTTGCTCTTGGAATGGATTTATGCCCTAAAACACAAGAAAACTGGTGTAAACAGCCAGATAGGAGAGCGCTGCTCCTTCGCTGCAGGCTTGCAGGGCGACTTGGCCAAAAGGACCACTCTCATTTTGGGTTACTAATCATCACCACGGCATTAGTAACACACAGTTTACAGGCACAAAGCTCTTGGGACGCACACAGGGGATTAAAGCACGGGGAACAGATTCTAAACCACCAGAAGAAAATGTTCAATTCACGCCTTTCGTCTTTTCTAACAACTGCACTGCTGCGTATTTGAGCCGCCCTCCGAATATCGCTGGTTACAAGTATTTGACACAAGGCGATGCCAGGAAGCACTTTTGCTTGGTTTTGTTTTTTTCTGTGGATGCAGAGTGCTGCCTAAAAAAATCCTCAGCAAGAAATACTGGGCTGCTGTGGCCTCACAGCCTGGATTTTTCTTCCAGCACCATGAGATTTCAGACGGGTGTGCTTCTTGGTGTGCTATGCCTGGTATGTACTGGATTTGATTATAGGTTTTCTTGCACTTCTATCTTCATTAGTTCTACATCACAGAGAGTGTGGAATGCATGCATTGCCAGTCCAAGAAAATTAAGATGTGACATTGTTTTTCAAGGGCAAATGCTTGGGGCATATGTTTTTCCCTACTTGTCCTCTATCAATGCATAAATCCCAAGTGGAACTATCAACAAAAATAAAGAGAATACTGCTGACCCACTTTAAGTTTTGATTTTTTTTTTTCTTTCATTCTTTTGCTCTTCAAGGCCAGAGACAGAACAGAGGCCACAAGCAGAGTTGCCAAAACACATGTGCTTGTTGGACGTTTTTGTCTAAAGACACTATGAAGTGCTAAAATATGAAAGATGTCAAGTAAAAAGGTTTCCTCTGGCCTTCGGAAGAGTTCTGCAAACAGCAATAAAAATGTAAAAGAAGAATGCTGAATAATCAAGTGTGGTTTCTTTTTTTAAATGTAAATAGCAAGGGCTGAGCATTAGCGATGCCTGGAGACTGCATACATATGAGTAGACCCAGCACCAGACAGGGGCAGAATGTGGCTCCTCAGCCCTGCTGCAGCATAGCTTCCTGTGGATGTATCATTTCTAAGGGTAAGGAACATGCAAGGCTGTCAGTGAGCACCCTTAGCTGTAAGCTTCTGGACCAGATCAATTTGGATCACAAGTTTTTTTGCACCATCCAAACTAGGCTCTGAAATTCCAAATAAGTTTGGCCTTTCAGTCTCCCTGTAATACTCCCAGTATTCCAGATTTGAGTCTGCTTCCCAGTCCTAACGATCTGCTCAGATCTTGACCTCTCTAGCAGAACTGCCAGTAAAGGGAGGATGCAAAGAGGATACTTGAAGAAGCAAACACTCGCCTTATGTGAACCCAGCAGTGACCCCCCAATTCAGCCCTCAAAGGTCAGTACACAGCCTCTGAGCAGCAGTGACAAACACTGCCGACAGCTTCTGGGACAAGCCAGGACAGAAAGTCCACTCAAACTCCTCAAGCAGCGGAGTGCCACGCCAGTTGTCACCATGGCCATCTTTAACAGCAGGGACCACACTTCTATTCTCAGCAGCATCGTACTGACAAGAGGGGCAAAGAGATGGCAGTGAGCTGGGATGGGAACCAAGTGCCCTACATGCGTCTGTGGAGTTTTTGTTGTTGTTGTTTTTATTATTATTATTATTTTTGTCTGCAAAACCCACTGAAGTAAATACCAAGTAATTATGGTGTTCTGAAGTGACCTTATGGAGCATGTGCTTGAGTCCATGGACCACGGCCAAAGCTACTATTGTGGATTTCATGCCAAGGCTTGGGAGAACCCTGGCTCCCTCCCATTGTTTTCTTTGGCTGGGCTCTATGGATTCTCAGCCTGGCAAGAAAGCCCCATTTTAAAAGTACTGGCAAACACTGTGCAGTTTGTCACACCACGGCTTATGATTTAGGACCTTGATTTAGGCTCAACACTGGGCTCTTTTGTTTAGCTGTGTTTGTACATCATTTGCAACTTTGTATTAGTTAATAAACGTCAGTCTGCTAAGAGTGTGGCATGTCCAGTGTTGCGGTGAGGATTTTCCCTTGAATATACAATCCGTAGTGAGAATGACTGAGGGAAATTGAAACTTCTCTATCCGTCAGCTGGGGGCTTACGCTCATATAAACAAAGCTTTCTAATACAATGGATGCCTCAGTGATAAAACAGTATTGCTGCATACCTGGGTAAACCCAGAGCTGGAGGATAAGGATTTGCACTTCTTATTTTGCTTTAATAGAAATTCTGTTGCTCACAAACCCACAGAAATACAGGTGAAGCTCGAGGAGGTCAGGGGAAAAAGCCGCTACCGCCTCCCGAGCTCCACAAAGCCATCTTAGAGTTCCCCTGGGCTTTGCTAGGTAGTTATGAGCAAAAAATGACTCTGCAAAAAACAAAACCAAAAAACAACAACAAAAAAAAACCAGCCTTCTGGTAAAAACCAGCTCTTGAATACTTTGTGTATTTTGGAAGCCATATTTGATGATTTTACTGGCTAAGGACTGCAAAAACCAGATGCTGAAATTCAGACTCCTCCAAACCCTTTGTGCGTGGGGAGGAGGGAGAAGAGGGCAGGCTGAGTATTTAAAAGCAAGCTAGTGTGAAGCAGAAAAGTCTTCTTTCAGAGAGAGTCAAAAACTCTGCACCTTGGTGACTGACCCGGCCGAAAGTCAAATGAAAGAACAGCCCTCTGCACTTCTTACTGATTAGAAATGAATAAGACAGCCAGCTGATTTCTCCCTGAAATAACTGAGACTTTGCTGCTGTTGAACTAATCAAAGCTAATCAAGTTTGGTGATGTCACCTCTAGTTTGTAGCTCACATCAAGAGCTTTCTCTGGGCTCCTGGTTATCAATAAACAGTGAATAAAAATGAGCTAGTAAAGCAGCAAATAACAGCCATGCTGCATTAAATCTCCCATGACTGAGTCAGCCAGTAATACAGCAGATATGAAGCTCAAAGCAGGGTCAGTTCCTACAAATCATAAGACTGGAAAATCAAGGATGGGCTTGGTGTCACCTCTCAGCCCCTGAAGCCATTACAGATTCCTCTGCTTCATTCCCTCCGTCTTTCAGTCCAGTGTGCCCACCTATAATATTTTACAGTTGGCAATTCCTCTCTTCCATTCTCTTCTGAAGAGCTTTGTTGGTTGTCTTTTACAGAACCAGCATGATTTGTGGGATAGTTGCTCAGAAATGGGGTTAGGAGAAGAAAAACATTGTCATTTTAATATATCTACTTGTACAAAAGGTTATCAATTCCAACTCATACCTTTTTGATAGCACTTCAAAAGTACAGATGAAAAACACCTGAGGGAACTGCCAGCCAGTCTACTTTCTACAGTGACAAAATGGGAAAAAAGAAACTAAAGAGTCTTTCTGACAAATAAGAGAGACAAGCTTGACATGACACACTCTCTGGAGAGTAATGGCATCAAAGGTTGGTGATGTCACCTCTAGTTTTGCATCTTACAGCAAGAGGTTCCTCTGGGTTCCTGGTTATCAGTTTGATCCAGCACAATTATGTTTTTCCTTTTATAGTCCCTATCTTGGGAAGCACAGAAGTCATCCTTGCTTTGTGGAACAATCCTGAAGCATGAGAGTATGACTTTACACCACTTGCACCTAACTTCAGTTACAATTCCATTTTGCTCCACTCTCTGGCACTTCTCCAGAGCACTGCTAAACAAACCAGGTCAACAGGAGCCAAACTTGATTGACAAGTAGCAAAGTGGAGCCCTGAAGAGCTTGGAAAGTCCCTCTCTTCATATTGTTGGGTCTTTCACAATATCCGTCAGGACAGCCACAAGAAATGTGAGGTCCAAAGAGCATGGGATAAACCAGAGCCAGCTGCATGAAAGGCATCTTAGCACCCACGTGGCTCAGCCAGATTCAACATACTTATGGACATAACTCATAGCCTGATGAACTGCTGCAGTTTCTTCCTCATACATCTTAATTCTCATGGCTTTTCTTAAAATACACCTTTAAGGTCCCTTTGCAACCAGTTGGACACAGATAAAACAACCAATTTTGGATTAGCAGAGTAAAAGGGTCAACTTCCAGTCACAAGACCTGGTGTCAGGCCTCATTGGTACAAATCCCACTTAAGCTAAAGGAAACTAAAATGTGTGTGTACCCATCCCACAATTCTGTCTATGTACACTTCACACCAGCCCCTGTGATTTCTGGTCACAAGCTCACACCCAGACAGGAAAGGGACTATTTTTTACTTCAGGTGTGACTGAAATCTTACTCAGCTCACCACACTCATGAGAATTCAAGGCTGGATCTCACTGAACAGCTGACCTGACTTGGGTCTTGCTATATGAGGCCAAATGCTAACAGAAACCACCTGTGGTATTTCAATAATATTAAATCCAAGATGAATTCAGCCTTGTACCTGACTCACATCCAGCATCAATTTCCTTGGCCCACTTCTAGTTTCTTGCTGTCAGCACTCCAAGACTGAGAGTCATGGAAGAATAAGCTGCATTCTGTTAAACCTCATAGCCAATACTGCCAGCTGAACTGTTATCCCTGCTACCCATACTGGGGATGGTGAAGGGGTACATAGCAGAATAGTTTGTTTTCCAGATCTGTTGCAAGGTTTCAGTTATTCAGCTTGCAGTTTTGACTATAAGAGGGTTAGCCAGCTTTAACAACATATGGATCTGATTCATGGTACTAGCTGTTTCTTATAGAATCTGGAAAGGCATGAGACATGACTCTCTTACTGCAGTACTTGGAACTTAGCTACGTGATGCACTGGAGGAGGAATTCCTGGGAAAGGCCAGGTCCTCTCCAAGGATGGTCCCCAGTTATGGCACTCACTCCCTTTGTAGTACACCAGCTCAAGAGTGCAATATTGTAAGATTTACTCATCCAGCCAGCGTCTGGCTGTTTGCAAGAGTTACCAGTGTTTGTTAGTGATCCAGTAGAAAAAATTATCTTTAGCACTTTTTGTCATATTTCATAGAATCATAAAAGGCTTGGGTTGGAAGAAACCATAAAACCCATCCAGATCCAACCCCTGCTGCAGGCTGGCTGTGTAGGGCCCCAACCAACATGGTCTTGGGCTCCCTCAGGGATGGGGCAGTCACAACTCTGGGCAGCAGTGCCAGGGCCACACTACCCTCTGAATAAAAAATTTCTTCCTTACATCCCACCTAAATCTCCCCTCTTTTAGTTTAAAGCCATTCCCCCTTGTTCTATCACCATCAGTTGCGTGAAAGTCAGTCCTCCTGCTTATAAGCTGCTTTCAAGTACTGGAAGGCCACAATGAGGTCTCCCTGGAGCCTTCCTGTAGCTCAACAAGCCCCAGTCCCATAGACTTTCTTCACAGTAGAGGTGCTCCAGCCCTCTGATCATCCTTGTGGCCCTTCTCTGGACCACTCCAACAGCTCCACATCTTTCTTGTGGGGGACTCCAGGCCTGGATGCAGCACTTGAGATGGGGCCTCACAGGGTCAGAGAGGGACAATCTCCTCCCTTCCCACTGCCACCCCTCTGTTGATGCAGCCTAGGAGACCACTGGCAGGTGCAAACTGCTGGCTCGTGTTCAGCCGTTTGGGCATCAGGATCTCCAAGTCCTTATCTACAGGAAGAAGAACTCTGCTCTCAAGGAGTTAGTCTCCCAGTCTGTATACATTTTGTGACTGCCCCAACACAAGTGTAACACCTTGCACTTGGCCCTGTTGAATCTCATTAGGTTTCCATGAGCCCACTCTTCAAGTATGTCCAGGTCCCTTTGGATGGCTTCCCTTCTTTTTATTGCATCAACTGCACCACTCGGTTTGATATTGTCTGCAAGCTTGCTGAGGTTGCACTCAATCCCACAGTCTGTGTGATTGATAAAGATGTTAAAGAACACTGGTCCCAAGACGGATCTCTGGGAGATGCCACTTGTGCCTGATCTCCACCTGGATATAAAGCTACTGATCACTGTCTTCTCACTGTGACCATCCAACCAATTCTTTACTCACCAAATAGTCCAGCCTTCAGATCCCTGCCTCTCCAATTTAGAGATAAGGATGTGGCACGGGATCATGTTAAAGCTTGGGCCTTGCACAAGCCCAGGTAGATAACATTAGTTGCCCTTCTTTTGCCTACTGATGCTGTCACCCTAACAGAGTACCAGATTGGTCAAGCGCTCGGGGAAAACCATGCTAAGATCACCTCCTTATCTCACATGTGCCTTAACACAGCCTGCAGGTTTATCCTTGAGGCAACATGACATCTAAGGCGCTTTTCCAGCTCCAGCCTTCTGTTCTCCTTCCCATACTCCCCCACCCCCATGAATCTGACCTGTTCTCTGAGGCCATGCCTAGCAACCAGAAAATGAGCTCTTGGCTGTGTGGTGCAAGCTCATCTCAACAGTTCAGGTTTAAACAAACAGAAATGCAAATCTTAGCCAGAATTTTTCGCAATTCAAACAGTAGTAGCCTGTCATCTACTGCTTTATCTCCTATTTCTGCTAGTAGAGAGATCCTCATCTCTATTTTCCGCTAAGATAGAGGAAGTTCCTTCAATTACTTGCCTGTTTGTGCCAAAAAACAGAAATAAAAAAGCAACTGCAGTGATATTCACATGCATCAAAAAGAGGAAGGGCCACCTGAGGTTTAGAGAACAGGACAGCAACTCCATCCCTGCACAGAACAGATGAACCAAAATGAAGATGACAAGAGCAAGAAGATGAATAGGAGATCAAAGGAGAACATATTGCATTTTTTCCCTAAAGGCTCTGATACTCCAGCCATTAAATCAATGTCAAAACTCCCACTGCATTCAGCAAAGAATTTAAATATTTTTGGAAAAAAATATATTTTGGACAAAATGTCATTTGTGTTGAAAGAATGTTTGGATAAGAAAATAGTTACTATTATTATTGGCATTATCACAGAACTAAGGCCCCGGTTGTCCTTTCTTAGAAGAGTTAAATTTCTCCTATTATGAAACAGGAAAACAATGTCTGTAAGGAAAAATTTTCCAGCCAATGCCCATCCAAAACTCCAGGTCATCAGTAAATACATCCAAATACACAATAAGGTCACACAGAGAAGTACAGAGAACAGCCCTTTGTCTAGAATATTAAGTACTGGAACAAATAACAGCAACATCCTTACAAGTTGTTCACATTTTTCCCAGCATGGCTCTTCCACGCTGAGGGCTGTTTTTATTTTTTCTTTTTCCTGTCCCTTCTATCACACTGTATGGATTTTTCTCTTTCATCGTGTCTCCCATTCCATTCCCAGTAAAGCAACTAGTACATCTTCTTCTGTACTCATCCACTTGGCTACAAATCTCTGGAGCCTGCACATACCAGTAGCCCAACCAGAAGCCACATTCTTTTTGTTTGGTTGTTTTTTTGTTTGATGGTGTGTTGTTGCCAGGGATCTTTTTTGTTTGTTTAACTTTTGTTTGTTTTAACTTTTAATGAAAGGGGAATACTTAACAAATAAACCTATCCTAGCAATATAATTTGTGCCAAAAGTGGCCAAGCTTTTACTATAAGCCTTATCAAAGAAGAGATCAAAGTTCCTTCACCCACAATTCTAGTCAAAATCAGAAATTATGCAGCTAAGTTATAGTTTACCCACTTCTTACAAGTGTAGTATAAATGTATTTGCCTTGAAATACTTCACCACCTTCAAATCTTTCTCAGCACATCTCTTATCCCAGCATTCTCAATGAATTCTACAATTTGTCACTCAATCCTAAACCCATACTCATCCTTATACCATACAGCATCTTCTAACAGTGCATACCATCCTGACATTAGTTTTTTAGCAAATCATATTCAATCTTAGTACAAGTGGGCCCAATTCAAAGGAGCTGGAGCTTCAGCCTCTATCACTCAACAAGGGATGAGCTTTTTGGAGAACACACACAGAACTGAGATTTAAAAATTTAAACCAATGTGAGTAATGCATAAATAGCACCTCCAGGCATAGACCCTTATGGGCTGGGGGAAGTCCACAATGCTGCACACCTTCTTTCTTCCAACAGCAACATCAGCCAGAAAGGTCCCAACAGCATAACAGGTTTTTAGCAAATGCTTTCTATGCTGTTGTGGCAAGACAGAAAAAAAATACACTCAAATTTTGTGAACACAGAATCCCAGAGATGTACATCTCTAATCCTTCCTTGAGTGGTGTGAAGGAGAGTCAGAACCCATTGAAACAAGGCCTGTTTGCTCAATCCAAACAGCATTAATGATGTGAGCTCCAAAAAATTTGTTCTTTTTTTTCCTCTTCATTCCTGTATTTTGGACAACTTCTCAACAAAAAGATCAAGCACTATCTCCTTTCAAAGTGCCTCTAATTGGGTTATTACTGGGAGCATAAAACACACGCATTTATTGTTATTGAACCTACCACAAACAGAGGCCAGCCAACGTTCTGAGTTCACTTCTACTGCCAGCTTATAGCTATTCTGCCCTCCTAAAGTCTTTTTTACATAAAGGAGTAAATTGCCTGCAGTGTCCATCATGATTGGGTTACATGACTGACCCCTTCTTGAACAAACTTTGCAAACCACGAGTATCCACATCTGAGCAGAAACTGAGATTAAATCCAGTTGTTTGTAGAACTTTTTCCTGCAGAATTTCTCAAAGTTCTTGTCCAAAAAAATCTCCCTCCCATTCCACAGACATGCTGTGCTGGGTCAATAGCTCACCGCCTGGCCATATCTCAACCCACGCCAGGGACAAAGGGAACGTTTTGTTCCATCAGTGGCTCCTCAAAGCCGGAACTCCTATTGCTGCAGTGGCTCCCCAGAAGCAGTCACAGGGCTCCTCATACAGGCCTACCAAAACCAGCAATTTCTGGGGGCAATTCCTCTAACCCGGAGTTGTTCT
The DNA here is from genome assembly GCF_019232065.1 of Centrocercus urophasianus. NCBI lineage: Eukaryota > Metazoa > Chordata > Aves > Galliformes > Phasianidae > Centrocercus > Centrocercus urophasianus. The sequence continues at coordinate 7,170,315 of NW_024884822.1, read as the reverse complement.
CCATGGTCTTCATTTACACACCTCAGCCAATTGAGATTATCCAGCCCCTGGTACCAGGGCAATGAAGGGCTCTTCTCAGAGCTGCTGATGCTGAGGGTCTGTTGCTGCCTGGGGAAATGGTTGGGAGGAGGAACTGGGCAACATCTGTTGGTGAAGGGAAATAACTCATCCAGTAGCAGGCTGGTTGGGTATACACCAACTGTAGTCAGTTGTTTCAATTGAAAAACATACATCGCAAAGGGGATCTGAAGGAATCAAAACATTCACCTTTTCAAAATCAATAATACTGGCAATTTTTACAAATGACTTCACTGTGTTTTTAAAACAATCTGAAGTTTTAACAAAATAGAACATCTGGGTTAAACATGTTTTGCTTGACCTGAAGTGAAATCATTTCAATTCTGTAGTTAGTTTGGTTGTTGGTTTTTTTCTTTTTCTTTATTTTTGTTTAATATCCTGCTTGCTTGACTCAAAATTGAGATGTTGTCCTTCTGAATTTTCAGATCAGCTGTGCAAAATCTGAAAAACTAATCAGCAGCACAAGTCTACTCATCAGCTTTCTGAGGACCCTGTGAGAGGGTTACTCAATTACATGGACTTTTCATCTTCCCCAAGAGTTTATGTAAGGGAAGGGACAGTCGAGATGCGCAGTTCATTCATGTCCCCAGGAACTAACCTAGAGCTCTGAAAGGAACTGTTCTCCCTGTTACGTAGTCACCATTAACTCAGATCAGATTGTCAACTTCTGCTTGAGCTAAGCTTCAAGAGCAATATTAAACTGTGTTGATATATAATTCTGTGTCTGTTTCCTTAGCTATAACGCAGGCTAATAGTTTAACCTTGGATTTAATAAGTCATGAAGTGGAAAAACTCTGTTATAGGAAGTTTAGAATCCTTAGTAGACAGCACGCTGTAATTCTTGTTGCTGAGTCACACTGCAAAAGCTTTTTACAATATCTTGTGTTTGCTCTCAGAGCAAATGATCACACTTCTGCGTTCTTCACTGGCTGTCCAAAAGGACATTTGAGATTCCCTGTGCAGTGCGGTATGAATGTGCTGCAGGAGATGCTCTCACAGGCTGTACGTGCTGGGGCTGCACACCCTGAAGTTCACAAGCACCACCTGCATCAACACGTGTCCAGGGCAAAAATGCCACTACGAGCTTCACTCCATGTGGATGTACAAGCGCACTTTGTTACCTTTTAGGGCACACAGACAACTGACATCAGCGATATGATTCAAAAAGCCTTCACAAAGCTTCAGTTTTCCCAGCACAGGCTGCCAAGGGCAGACAGAACCAAACTGTTGTAGCTGACAAAAGAACATCTTTCCCAGGAGAGGATCCATCACAGCAACCTCACTCACAGATATATCCAAAATGTACCACAATGTAATTACTGAAGTTCCATTTTTAAATGTGACCTGGGTCATAGGCAGAACCACTTGCTCTTCTTCAATGCAACTGGATATACTAAAGCAATACGCTGGTGTCAAGTCTGATGTCACAGCAGAAAGTGCCCTCCTAGTAGCATACACAGTATAGACTGCTAATGAGAAACTCTATGTGCACTGCACGTACTGTATCTTTCTACAATACGCAAGGGAAGAAAGTGACTTTTTCAGTTCATTGTGTGTTCCAAGATGTATCCTAGAGGATGGATCTTAAAACACTCAGTCCTTGACATTAGCCACAAGAATGCCCATCCCAGACACTTCACCTCACCGGACACTTTACACCAGTGGCCGCACAGAGCCTTTGCAGAGTTTTCTGAAAGCAATTGGATGTAGATCTTAACAGCCAAGAACAGAGGACTGACCTTTCCTTGAGTCATTTTCCATCCCCTTTCAACACTAAGGTGAATTATTTTGAAAAAAGAACGTAAAATGACTTAGCAGAAAGCCAGGTCCTTTTGTGCTAGTGAGACTGGTGGAACACATGCTGCTGCTTCAGAAGGCATCAGCACGATGCTGCTCCTTCAGTCTGTTCCTGGTGACTGTTCTGGAAAAGAAAGAGTCACATGAAGGCAGGGAACCTTACTGCTCCCAGCAGTGCACATCACACTACAAGTCTGGCAAACACCTGTCTCAAGGAGAAGGAATCAAAGCAGCATCTTGCAGAGAAGGATGATTCAACATAGCAAGTACTGAGAACTATCCAAATTCCGAATATTTCCACACACCCTGTTATCCTGCTGTTTGTGCATATTCACTCTTACACGTGTTTTGCAGGGTAATTGCCATTCTTCTTACTGGTAACATGATCTGCAGGTCAGGAAGGGAGTTGACAGCTGAATCAGATTCCCCATTATTAACTATTTCCTATCCTCCTGCTCAGAAAAAGTCAGTCATCTTATCTTGGAGCAGAAATAATGACGAGCTAATTTTCAAGAGGACAACTCATGAACAATTCTGGGGCTGAAATCTGTTTGTATCAACCATCTGTCTAATAACAGCTCCACAGTACTCAGAGGGAAAACACAGACTGCATCCTTGTTTTGGCACCTCAGCCAAACACCTTGCTTTCAGAAGCACTCAATATCCAGCAGCCCTTGTAGAAGTCAATACGGGCAGCAGATAACCATACTGGTTTGAACAGATAATAAGCATGGGAAAGAGGTGACCTTTGCTACATTCTGCCTTCACCAGTCTGAACACTGATTTGCTCCCTCGCATCCACCCCACAGGAAAGGCAGAGCCAGCAGGAGGGAAAGAGCCAGAACACTGCATCCTAAAAAAATCCTTCATGATTACTCAGACATATTCCCCAGGGGCAAAGGTGGATGCAGAGACTTAAGGTGTGCATAAGAATTCCCGCATTTCCCCACAGCTGGGGTTTGTTATCAGTTTTGTGTATCTGTGTTGCTCTGAACTTTATATTTAACAGACGTATTTCTAGTAACCGTTTCTAAATTAATAGCATTTAAATGCTGAATATGGGCAGCCTGCAGCTATGTGTGCTGTAGAAGCAGATCTTGCAAGCCTGACTCATAGCAATAACGGCTTCAGTATCAGCTTCTTAATTATGATGGAAATTACTGCAGCAAATTACCATAAAGGTTTAGGAACATTCAGTCCATTCTGACCCTTCCGGGTCTGTTGCAATACATATTTGCTTTTTCTTCATAAATGTCAAATTGCCTTCCTTTTTTCACCAGCCTTCTCCTTCTCTTGGGAACATGGAAAGAAACTTCTTTTCACCATGGCAAGGTACCAAGAAGACAGGTGGCTTCATGCATAAACAATGATAATTGGGAAAGAGGTGATAGAAATTCCATTCTGCACTCTTCCAAGTCCAGCACACAAGTTCTCCAGCATTTGAGGTTGCTTGAGTTAGAAAGGGGTTACCCACTTCACTAAATGCCACCTCGGAGCCATAGATGGGTTTTTCAGCCCACCCACAGACCTTCAGCCACTCCAATTTTAGAGCAATTATTCCAGAAATTCAGAATCACATACATTTAGAGAAGAAAAAAAAAAGTGAGAACGCTACACTGCCTGAATAAAACTATCTTTTGCACTGATGTAGCCTTCACAGCCTAAATGAGTGAGGCAAAGCCTTACACTAATGTATTTTGTTTGCAAGTGACAACTTTTGGGAAAGATAACAGTCTGCATAATGCATAACAACTATCTGTGAAAGAACTAAAGCACTGTCAGTTTAACTTGATGTCTTTGTTTCTGTAAATGTAATTTTCAAAGGAATCTAAGTGTTGAAAATTATCATTTTCTTGTTCTCAGAGAACTGCCATAGCAAGATAAGTCAGAACTAATTCAAGGCATTAGTCCATTTTCAGTAGGGAATTCCTTCGGATTGGATTAACCAAGATTTACTTGGTTTGCTTATGTTCTTCTTTCTGCTCATGTTGTCTTTGTACAAGTTCCAGTAGCTCCACTGGAATTAATGTACTGATAGGGTCATGCCAGGGGAGCCTCGTCTGAGATGAACCAGATTTCCACTGGCACTTACTGGATCTTAACCGTGCGTTTGAATTTGTGTGTACTTACGTATATAGGCTGAGAGAGGGGGGCTGTAGGACCAGCAAATTGGCCTTAAGCGTCTCACGTGAACTTGAGTGGCGTGATCAGTCACCACAGCTTTTCTGTCCCAGCAACAAGCACTTCCCCCTGTGTTCTCATACCTCCACGGATTGGGAACACAGTGTTCCTTCCCATGCTCCGACCAGGAGGACGACGAGGGGCTGGCCCCAAGGGGTGATAATGAAAATGCCTTGGTAATGAACCCATCTGGTGATGTCCTCATTGGTCTGGCTTTCACTGCCAAGAAACTCAGCAGGGGTCACCCGCTCTTTAAAGCAAACATATGTACAATACGTACGGATTTTACTTTCCCTTAGATTTCCACCCCACCCCCCTCTGCTAATGTTTTAAATACTTTCCCTGAAAATGTTTCCCTGCAAGAACGGCTGCTAAGCAGATCTCCAAACTCGCTGCTACGCAATGTAGTGGCCTGACCTATTCAAGGGAAGAGCGTCCCAAAGAAAGCCAAGCACATGGCATGACAGGGCCCTCACTTCCCAGACAAGGCCAAGTTGATGAATATCAAGGCAAACTGGTAACCTATAAAAGCCAGGACCCACTTTCTGGTAATGGGGCTGAGTGACTTGTCTGTAGAGTTAGATGTTCTTTCACATCAAAAGAGCATCTCACGTCAGTGCTGAAAACAGCCTTTGGCCATGCTATCTCCAGACACATTTGGGTCACATCGACTGAGCAATAATTGGCCCAGGTCATAAGCTTGACACTAGTTGCTAATAACTTAACAGTCGGCAGTGTGACAGCCCTCAAGCTTGTCCCCTGGTCCCATTGAGCTCATTGTCACAGAGGTATCCCCGGACATTGGCTAGTCCAGCCATCCCCTGCAGGGCAAGCTCACAACACCCAGAGCCTGCAAGTGAAGTACCAATGCCTTCATCTGCACCCAAACTCTGCAGCATGAGTCCACCAGACTCCCTAGACAAAGCACTAAGTCTTCTTCTGTCCTAACAGAAATAACCACAGTTGACAAACCAACAGGATTGAAGGTCTGGAATGAAGGGTAGGACACTGGCACCTGCACCAAGGGCAGACACTGAACCAAGCTTACCAATGGAGGATTTTGAGGAAATGTCCCACAAAAAAAAAAAAATAAAATAAAAAAATTAATGGAACAAGCAGCACCTACGGCCCCATTGATCTGGAGAAGGTCTCCCATAGCTCAAAAGTGCCCTCCTCTGGCTGATTTGGACAGGCTCATCTATAATTACTGGGATACTTTAGGAAGGAAAGATTAAAAATCAGCCACAAAGATACACCAGAAAGGCAGTTTATCCGGTGGGAGGAGGTCTTCCAAAACGGTATGAGGAATGGGCCATCTGCACCATGACTCCCATCACAGCCAACCCTCAAGAAGCAGCTCTAACCAACACAGACCAGCTTCCCTCTGATGATGTCCTCAGTTTAGATCACCTTGGACTTCTGAAGCTTCATGTTTTATGCTCTCAAAAAAGGCATTCTAAAAAACTAGTTTTCAGAACTCAGTTCTCCATAACAGAGCGCAAATTTCTGGCTCACAAACTTCCATAGTGCTAAGTCACCTTTGGACTGCTGTCTCCAAGCAGTTGCCTGAGCAGAAATCTATTTTAGAAGACAACAAATCATGCCCTAGAAATGCCTGTTTTCTCTCTGCTGACTGTAACAGCAGTCTAGACAGTGAGCACAGATGGAGATCTCAGTATTTGGTCAGGTGAATCATGCCTCCATAGATTTCAGGTTTCAAAAACTCACCCTTCATCCAAGCTTAAAAGTTGCTGTATTGGCTAAGGAAGTTGATGAAAACTATGCACTGATATCTTAAGAATCTCTGGCTTACCTATTTGTCACTGCCTGTGTATTCCACCTAGATATGTCAGAGCAATTTTTTCTCATTCCATTTTAATGTCATGGGGAAGTTCCCTACTTTCCTGAGAAGATAATTCCACAAAAAAAGCAAGCCTTGTATTTATCCTTACTCATCCTTTCCCATGGCATTTCCTAGTGCTGTTGTGCTGGCATTTAAAAGATATTTGTTTCATAATAAATATCTAAGCTTATACACTCCATCTATTTCAATAAATAAATCTAGAATCTTGTTCTTTTATCATCTTATGGAATATTTTTCCACCAAGCCTCCTTGATTAGCTGATGTCAGGAGGAAGCTAAAACTGAACTTATGAACTACTCTCCAAATGTTTAGTAACATTTACAATGGTTTAAGAAAACAAGAATAAAAACACAGTTCTGTATATCAGCAGAGGTACATGTTAAAGAAAACCTCAGGCAAATGTCAGTGGTGTTCCTTTTATACGTCATTAAGCTGATCTGCAGGATACCAGCACAAAGACATCACTAATTGCTTTTGTGCAGATCCTGCAGTCAGTGAAAAAGAACATGCTTTCAGAAATGAACTAATGAAAGGGAATTGAACTGTAACACTGAGACTTATACAGTACAGAAGTTCATTGTGGAAAGCCATAGCTAGGCTGTCACACCTTTTTCAAGGGCATATTTTTGCCAGCATGAGTTAAGGCTGAGCTCCCCAAGACTTCTCTGTATTTAGCCACATACCCCTCTGTATGTTTTGGGATTTGCCTTCCTAATGTCTCTTCCAGTTTGACAGCAGCATTCACATTGTCATCCTTCTGGCTAAAAACACTTTCCAAAATACCTTGATTACAGATTTTTCCCCAATAATTTGTCTCTGCATGTGGCCGGGTGTAGTCCAATTTTTGGTTGGTAGAGCTGTCTGGCATGACATGCAAACTGCTCAAGACATTTGCTTCTATTCCCAGCAGTCAGGACAGAGTTTATTTGAACTCCCTGGAACAGGCTAGACTTTGGGGTTTCTTGCTTGTAATGGTAATTGAGCTTCCTTGCTTTGATTTTTGCACCAAGTTCTGGGTGACAGAAATACTCTTCATTTTTCACTTACGTAGGTAGCTCCTCTCATAGATATAATTGCATAAGTCTATTTGCCCAACTCAGACAGCCACTTTGTTCTGCTAACATCTCTGCCCACACCCATACTCATAAGTTTGCAACTTGGCTTAGAGTCTTCTAAGCAGATCATTAAAGATTTATTAAATCTAGTCTCTCGATAAAAAAGAATATAGATGGTATAAAAAAAAAAAAACAACCACTGTCTAGCTTCACTTTTTTCCAGTTTTGAGATATTAGAGCCACATTGCCCAGTCTATCCTCTCTTACAGTCCAAAGGCTGTCTGGGTGGAACTGATGCTACAACTTGGCGCAGGGTCTCTGTTACTACTGGCTACTGCAGAGGAGGATGCAAGCCAGTTATAGACGAGAGAAGTCAAGTCTTCTTTCCTTACCATTAACACTAGAAGCTTTATTATTATGAAACATTTTTAATATAGCACTGTCAAAGGGCCAAGAACAGGGCTCTTTGGGCTCCATACATCCACAGGGAGGTAGACAGCCGCTGCCTAGCTTGTAAATTAGAAAAGGAAAGGGAAAAAAAGCCAAAAATAAAAAAAATATAAAAAAAAACAACCACAAAAAAAAACACAAAGAAAACACAAACAAGGCAGGAGACAGGGTGTTCTGGCTCTGATTCTGAGAATACATCTTCTGTTTGTGAATTCCCTTTCCCCCGAATATCTCTTCTGAACAGCTTCTAAGGGACATATCTATGTCTTACTTCTGATGGTCCATTAGGGCTAACACTAATGAATTACACCTTAAATAGAAGATAAGAGTAAGTTTTTCAGAATCACTGCCAGGAAATTGGGTAGTTTGGCTTGGCAGACTGGAAAAAAAGCCTGACATATTGTGCCAATATCACAGGATCTGCCTTTCTTTAAATATATAAAATCTCTCACGGTTACAGTTTAACATAGAACTATCCTCTTTTAAATCCTGCTTTCAATAGTTTCTCAGCACCACTTTCTTCTATTCCAGTCCTTTCCACAGCAGCCAAGTCTAGAAATAGATCTTCATAATTACTTTAATCAAAGCTTTAAAGAGCTCTGCAAACATTTATTAACACTCGCAACATCTCCACAAGTCTGCTACAGGGGGTTCTCATTTTATCCCCATTGTATAGGCAGAGTAACTAAGGTAACAGAAGGCAAAAAGTATTTGACTTCCCACTTCCAAGCTGTGGGATGTTAACTATCAGATAATTCTTCTGCTGAGAACAGCTTAATTCTGTAGTGTACAAATATTGACTGCTTGTGCTCAAGTGGTGCTCTCAAGATCTCCTTCAGAGGTAGCTGCATCAGCCTAGTTTCATGCAGAAATTATGGTCTGTTTGCAAGCTCATACAAGGATTCTGGCTGTCGTAAATCTGGACTGAAAGTTTCAGTTCAAGCTGTCCAAAACAGCTCTGAAGTCCCAAAAGTATAGGATCTCCCTAATTAAAAACAAGGGACCCTAACACCCACACTTGCATGACTGCGAATCAGCACGAAAGGCTGCCACGAGTCACTGTCCCCCTCTCCACTGTCACCAATCATCCACAGCAACTGCCAGTCCTTGGCACCCAGTGCCCAGAGGGGACAGCCCCAGCCACAGCCCTGCATCTGCCTATGCCCACTCCTGTACATTTGGAAATACATTTTTCTGACAAGAGAGAGATGCAACAAAATCTGTGCACCTTTTCCAGGCTGGGAAAATATCCCAAACTATTGCCTTTCTTCCACCCCGTTACAATCACTGGAAACAACGAAATAACTGGTCCTTTTTTTTTTTTTTCTTTTTTTTCATTTTGTTGTTGTCACTGTTTAATATTATCCTGGGCAACGGGCAAAGGAGGACAGAAACAGGGAGAAAAATTCTGCATACTCTTCCATACAGATGAAAAGGTAAAGGCAGCTATATGATACAGCTATCGAGAATCGAAGTGCTGAGACACCTTCAATTCATCTCATTTAATCCATCAGATTACATGAAAGTAATCAGATTACAGAATGTAATCCATTCAGACTGCCTCGTACTTACATCAGTACCCAAGAAAAGAAAAGCTATTTTTCATTCTCACTCCTCTGACTCCATCCAGGTTTCATGAACAACAGCTAATGAAGTAATAGATTCAGATTTTGCCAGTACCTGCTAGGGTAGGTCAACCTAGAACAGCTTGAAGCTATTAAAATGGTTCTATATATTTCTGTGAACACATGTATCATAAAGTCAAAATGATGAAGTGCCTGGTACAAATAGATTTTGAAAACAGTCAAGAACTGTTTGTTCCCATCCCTGGAGGAGTTACGGATTCCTGAGATGGACCATAGCTGCCAAACAAATCTAAAGATAAGGGCCTTTAACTTTCATCCCCATCAAGGTTTGGGGGATGTGGAAGCTCATTTTGGTGCACCCATGAATCCTTCAAAGCTGAAGGTGATGCAACACATACAGCTTAAAAAAAAAAAAAATTATCACAAATACAGCAAAATAAAAGCAGAAAGAAAGATCCAACTGTGAATTTGCATGTGTACGTGAACACAGGCCAGCTCCTCTGTTGCAAGGAGTAAAGCCCAGTTTCATACAGTGTAATAGTGTGATTTCATAAGGTTTATTTTGTTGGGTTTAGTTTTGTTTTAAAAGCAATAATAAAGCAATTTTGTATATCCATTCTCTCTTCCTCCCCAGATCCAGCTTCCAAAGAGCTAAACAGACTCCCCCTTCCCCCCTCATCACCTCAGTGAGAGAAGAGGGAGGACCTTATACTTGTCAGTGGAAGCTGAATTCCGTGGTGAGGAGCAAGGAAGATTGGCAGCACCATAGTCTTCAGCAGTCTCATCACCATGGCAATGGAGAAGGAACATCAGTTGGAGGAAAGCCTGAGACAATAACACGCTGCAGAGATCCTACCTAGAATGCTGCCCAAGACAGTGCATATCTGACCCAAATCCATCACTGCAGGGAGTCATCAATACATTTCTGATCAGCTTCCTCTACCCACTCTGAGGTGACAGAATCCACTCCTCTGCCACTGGCCACCACCAGCCTCAGCAGACCATATAGGTTGCACTGACAACAAATGAAGCGCTCCAACAGTCCGCTCTTTTGAAGTATCTTCCTATTGCTTTTTTTTCTTTCTTCTTTTTTTTAAGCAATGGAGGAGGATCATGAAAGGGCAAAATCAGAATAAGCCCATGCCCCTGGGTACACTCCTAGATTGGTTTTGTCTCTACTAACAACAAAAGTACCTGGCAATGGTTACTGCAGGTTGAACCTATCCTGAGTGAACTCTCCACCCAATATAGGTTTACTGTGATTTTGTACTTTAACATAGCTACAAGGACAAATAGAATTAAGCAAAAAAATCACATGACAGGACCACATTGCTTTAAATCAATTTTAAATGCCCCAGTGATTTCAGTTCGTTGGCCAAGATGAGGAAAAATCTGTTCAAAGAAGAAACCGTGAGTCTCAACAGAAAAACATAACATCAAGCCTCCCTGTGTGAATACATTTATTTGCACAGAACTATTGGTGACAGAAAAAAAAAAAAAAAAAAAAAAAAAAAAAGGGAAAAAAAAACTGCTACAAGAAAACAAATATATTTAAGTAATCAATATAGCCCAAGGCTCAGTTTTGATCAGACAGAATTCAAATAACTACAGGTCAGCACTGAAACACAAAAAGCCTCACGTCACTGAGTCAAACAGCCTTCCTAACATCACTCCTCCTCACATCACCTCCTGTGTTTTGCAGGAATTGTTTCTTGATGGTCAGCCCTCAGCTCCATCTGCTGTATCACAACGGCCCTTTGCATGCAAGAATAGAAGAGCAGGAATTGTTGCTGAGCTGATAAAAGGGATGTGGCAACTTCAGCAAGACTGGCATTAAAACTAAAAATAAAGAAACCTGAGATTCAACAGCAGGCCTTGCATTCAGGGCACACTCGAAAGTTAAGGGGACTCCTGAGGGTCCCTCATATTCCTTGCACTGAGCAAGGAACAGGTGTTCAGCTCTCCTATAGCCAGAAGCATCATTCCAGTCAGAGATGCCTCTCCAGCATCAAGAGTTTTCCAGGAACACATTTGCACTCATTAGCAATTATTGCCACAACAGTACAAGTCAGCACAAGCTTGGGATGCTGGCACAAGTATAAACTTGGTTGCTGTCCAGAAAAGCATATTAAGTTTGTTTGAATGAGGTGAAGGGAGCCATAGGGAAACAAAGCATCCTCTAGGTACCTTCAGCTAATCATAAAAATGTAGAGGAAAAGGGAAACAAAAGTAATTGCGTGTTGATTTGCATGTCCAAATACTGCCACGCAGAAACTCTGCCAGGCCTGATGCTCACACTCACACATCAGACTTGCCTCTTCAAGCACTGGGACTATGGGTGTACATCAGGTAACATTCACGAAAACGAACCTAATTAACTTCCCGCACACACCTCGTTATTATGTGCTTAGACTTACATCCCACGTGCTCAGAAACAACTCTCCAAACTTGTGCACTCCAGAATGAAAATCTAAGCCTAAGGTTTTCCCTGTGTTACTGAATGCTAGTCTAGCCAGTATCTCATGCTTGGCCCTTCAACATCTTCATATCCTCTACAGGCAGAAATCACTTTTCAATGAGCATCTGAAGGCATCAGCTTATATCGCTTCTCAGACACAGCATGCTATTTTAACTAGACTCTGACTAATTTTATTTAGTCATTAACTCATTACATGAGCAAATCTGATCTATGACAGTAATTGCTCCCTAACAGACACTGTCTGGCCACCCTCAGCCCTGCATCTCCTCAGCAGCAGCCTCACTATAGGGGCTCTGGTCCTAATGGACATCAGAACCAAACCTCCCTTCCTGCTAAGAGGTGACTTTCATTCACATCTGCCAGCTCAAAGCTAGGCCAGGAAATAGAGTAGAGTAGAATATCAGAAGCAACCAGATTTTCTAGAACAATTTTCAAAGAGGATGTGATGCCTCTTCCACAAAAGCCACTGGTCAAGAGCATTAGCTCTACATTACCAGCATTTTCAGACTACCTACTGCCTCTAAACTTTGCTGCAGTAACAGAGGCAACAGCCACATCTCTTACCTTCCTTAATTTTGGGGAAACAGCTTGCATTCTCTCTTTCTTTTGGAATCCCAAACTGTGACAGATCTGTCAGATCTTGTGTCCAGAGCAGCACATTGCATGCCTGTCTGCCTGTTGCTTCATTTATGTCTCTAAGATCTTGTGTGGTCTCTGCTGGAAGCTGAGCAAGGTGTAGCAGTGTCTGCGCTCTTAATCACTTTTTTGATGACAGAGGAGGCATGGAATAGCACCAACTCCAAACAGAGCTAAGGACACATGGGGAACATAAAGGCAGGAAAGAAAGACCTTTTTCAGGAGCTCAATAGCTTCCTGCAGGAAGCTGTGATGCAGGAAGAAAAGCAAGACCACTGGGCCATGGTTTGAATCTACTTTGTTGCCTGACCAAAAACATTTCAGCCACACAGGGCAAAACACAACATGGGTATAAGCTGTGCTGGTTCAAATTTGTTCAAAACATTTCAACATGTTAACTTTGTACCAGCAGGCTTTATGCCAGATTAAATATCACCTGCCTGCACCACACTGACTTTATGCTGGATCAAGTGTTCCCCGCCCTCTTGCCACCAGCATACAGTCAAGATAAAATGCAAAGCCTGTACAAATCCTACATTGACTCTTTTGAGATGGAAGGGACCCTTAAAGGCCACATAGCCCAGCTCCTTGCAATGACAGGGACACCCACACCTCCTTCAGTACGCAGGGCCCCTCCAGTCTGACCGCTGGTATCTGCAGGGATGGGGCACCATCACTTCTCTGGGCAACCTGTGCAGTGCCTCACTGCCATTAACTTCTTCCATATATCCAATCTGAACCTCCCCTCTTTTACTTTGAAACCACTTTCCCTCATCCTATCACAACAGATCCCCCTTAAAGAGTCTGTCCCCTTCTTACAACCTCACCTTAGATATTGAAACATCTTGGGCTCAGTGCAAAGGCAGCTGCATTCTCTTCCCTCAACTACATCAGTTTAGATCCTTCAGATACATCAGTCTAGTACAGCACAACCACCACCTGCAATTACACAGCCACTTTTTCCAGGGGGAAGTGAGGTTTGAGAAGTTTCTGCTTCCATCCTGGTCCCATCCCCACACCTCAGATTTCCTCCTGTTCAATTGTACTGATGAACAACCCCAACTGGTGGTAGGACTGCACTGTAAACTGGGTCAGGAACTCTACTTTTGGATAGGAGAGCTTTCTGGTTTTCAGGGGTTTTTTTGTTTGTTTTGTTTTTGTTGCTTTTTTTCCCAATTTTGGCACACCTCACATCCCCACAAAGAGCTGTCTCAGCACAATCAAGGGTACAATAAAGTGCATGGTGCAGTGCCAGCAGCCAGTAGCCAAAGGTGGGGGCAAAACTTGTAAATTGCCTCTGCTGCTGGGGAAAAGGTTCATGAATCTGCACCCTGGGTAAAGCAGCTGCTCACCTGCCAAGCAAGCTATCAGCACAGCATTTGCATTGAAACTGAGAAAAAAAATCCCCAAGGAGCATGTCTGGGCAGGTGGTGAGACTGGAGTTGGTCAGAGGTGGGATGGAAGGAGGGCATTCTTCATGAGCGCTGGGTAAACATCCCCCAAGGCTGCTGCGCTCCGCAGGATTTTAGGTTGTTTCCAAAACTTTTACCTCTCTGTAGCTTTGCCTTAAGCTTTAATAAATAAATCTTTCCTCACCTCTGCTACAAAACCTGTCGAGGGTCACGGGACCAGACTGCACAATGGAGAAGCTCATGTCGCTAATTAATTACTGCTCCTGCCTCCCTCAGCATCAGAGAGTAAAGCCAGGTCCTAATAGGAAGGCACTTTTAATTACAGCCAGAGCCTGCATCCTCCATGGTTTGCAGCCATTGAGCTCGGTCCACAGCAGGGAATTTTCCCTGTTGCAGCCTGCAGAAACCAACGGGAGCCACAAGCGTGGGCCAGGCTGCGGGAAGCCTGAGCTCCCAGATTGATGCTGAGCCTTCCTGAGGGTGGTGATGACACAAACCTGCTGCCAGCCACTCTGTTCAAGCCATCTCTGACACGCTGTGCTGCAGGATTTTTCTGTGCTTGCCTATTTCAGGGGGGAAAAGGGTGAGGGAGAGGAAGGAGGAGGTGAGGGTGGGAGCAGGATTACCACATATAGTCATTATAATCATTAACCACAGAGTACTAAATGAATCATTAAGCATCACAACAGATCCACACATGCTTCGCTTCTGAAGTCTTCCTGACTTGAATCTGTTTTCTGTACAAGTGCCCAGTGATTGTTTCAAGAAACCAAGCACATTCCCAATGTTACTGCTGCAGCTCCATCCAAAAAAATAACTAAACAGATGAAGCTCTGCTGAAGGAACAGATCTGTTTATAGAACATACTTTACTTTCAGTAGACCAAATATATTCAGCCCTCTCAAATGTGTACATTAAAAACTCAAAAACTGACTAAATCAGAAAAAAATGGAATAGCAAATGGGAAATTACATAACCAAGAGCAAGTTCAATAAGAATGCACGTTTTGAAATACCTTGTTCTTGCTCTATTGAGGCTGAATCTGAAAGCCTTTTTTTTTTTTTTTTTTTTTTTTTTTTTTTTAATTCTAATACTGCCATTTGGAAGTAGAGAGGAACAAAAAACGGGAAGGAAAGATTTTGTTTTAGAAAGCTTTCATCTACAGTGCTTATGACCTGATTTTTGGCTTCTGCTAGAATATAAGTATATGAGAATGAGACTAAATGCACAGTTATAGCAATACTGACTTCCGTGCTTTTACAATTCAGGCTAAAAAAAATTAAAAAAAGAAGAGGAATAAATAAATAAACAAAGGCCACCAAAACAAAAGAGAAATACTATAAATCTTTCTTTCCTTTCCTCCAGATTCCATTGTCCTTATTATTCAAGGAGCTATTTCCACAGCCATAGGCTTGCGACAGCACCTGGCAGCAGCTTCACGAAGTTATCCGAGAATTACAAAACGCCTTCACAACAGCAGACAAAACCACTCCATTCAGCCCTCCTCAGCTGAGCTCCCTTTGGCTCCCACCCCAAGCCACCCCCCTGGAACAGCCCTCCCCGTATCACAAGGCTGCCCAGATCACGCCAACAGAGCCCAAACCCAAGGAAATCACAATAGGATTCAAAAACGCTGAGGAAAGAGGCCAACCAGTGGGTTTTTCATGGACTTTAATAACAGCAGAATCAGGCCATAAACCCAATGCCATAATCCCCCAACCTTTACTCAGGTGTAGAGGTACGGACTGTGGCTTCACATATGTTTGCACAGCGCGTAACAGGCTGCAGGCAGCATGTAGTAATAATTATGTAAGTAACAGTTGGCTTCATTGATTCAGCTCTTTCAAATAAAGGTTGCAGGAGCAGACAGGAGATTACATATCATACCTTTCTAATCCTTCATTTTATTCCAGTCTAACACAGAGGACGTGGGCAACATCCACCAGCACAGACCCTGAGCACACAGGTAATCCAGCAGAAATCACCACTGCTATATTGGGCCAGATAATATCGTCTTATCTATCGCCGTCACCACAGTTTGTACGAGCTGCTTATCTCCAAGAGCTATTAGATCTGAACTTTAGTTCAGTCATTTGTTTGATCTTGTTTTCTTCTGCATTCATTTGAAGCTCCGCATACTGTGCTTTTAATTTTGTACCAAAACACATAAAGGCCTTCAATATTATTTCTGCTACTGATGCAATATGCTCTTAGCAACAATGAGAACAGCGAGCAAGTCATGAAAATAATAAACCATGCCTAGGTCTGGAGGCTATGAAATCAGCTCAAACATACTGCTGGGAGCTGTGCTGCCTGCACTGAGACACATGGCTTTCCATGGGCACCAGCCCATTTATGAGTCATGAAACATAATGGAGTATTGTTGAAAGCTTTGGGACCATGAGAAATTATCTATTGCCCGGCATGGGGAATGGTATAAACTGGCAAGGAACTGGAGTTACATTCTTTTACAGAAATGAAATCAGACAGCCTTGGCCTGCTTTCCAGTATACAAACCCACAAATCATGAAGACAACTCCTTAATGTGATTTTTTTATTATTTTTTTATTTTTTTAGATATAGTTGCCACTGCCCTAACCAACCAGGGAAGCCACCATTTTCTCTCCCTGACAAAGCTGTAATAAGGCAGGGAACCTGGGGAAGACAAAAAGGAACAGGGCAGACACGAGCAGCATCTCAGCACAAGATGCAAAAGGAAATGCATCTTTTCCTCTCCCACTGCACATAATATTCCCTCACAACAAGGATTTGGTATGCACATGCAAATAGAGCCAAAGCAATCTGCTTAACATCGTGGCGCAAAAATGACATGGTGCCACAGCTGTGCATCTCCGTGCAGAGCTGAGCTGTGGAGCCATGTTCTATACTGGAGTGCACAAGTCTGGATTTTTAACCCCAGCTTCATCATGCTCCTCAATTCTGTGCCTTTAGTAAAAGTTTAGGAGCCCCTCAACTGAGAAAGCAAAAGTCCTATTTGCAAATGAACACTTAAGCACCTAGAAAATTGTCTAATTGCAAGAACACAGAGCTTGATGGATAAATACCTGGCAAGGGAAGTAAAGAGGACAGTGACAGACTCTCCTCTGTGGTATTCAAAAGGGCAAAGGATATTTTACAATAAAGGAAACTTCATTTAACAACAAGACAATAAAGTTGTTTTACTGTGAAGATGGTCAAACACTGGAACAGGTTGCCCAAACAGGTTGTGGAGTCTTGATCCTTAGAGATACTCAGCACAGACCAGATCAAACTACTTTAGTCACCTCGCCCTTGAGCTGCGTGGGGAGAGGGAGGTGGACTGGAAGACTTCCAGAGGTCCCCACCAACCTCAGTAACGTTGGGATTGTGGGAAGCATTTCCTCCATTTTGTCCCCAGGATAGTGGCATAAAACTGAAAATGCAGCACTGCATGGTATGTCCCACTGCAGCAGTATGACTCGTCCAGGTCAGACATCTCCATGAGAATGTGAGAGTGCAAAAATCAGACTACAAGGGATCAGAGGATTTGCATGAACTAAACGCCTTCCTAATTAAAAGAAACACAGAAATTCCGAAGAACTAAACAAAAAGTTACTGATGTGAATGCTCATTTGAATATTTATATAGACTTGTCCCTCCCATGCTCACACGTCTTCCCTAAGTTTGCCATAAGCTTTGGAAAAATCAGATTTTATTGGCACAAGCGCCCATGGAAAGCAAAATTTGCATTTGTGTTTTCTTTGGAAATGTTTACACACTCAGCCAGTCAAGGGTACACATACTATGTGTATTCTCTAACAGATTTCAGCTAACTGATATAATCTGGGTACTGATTTATTTTATGTTATATTCAGTCAGCGCAGAAAGGTGAAAAAAGCACAGACTAGCAGCTCATATCAGTTGTTAACATGTAATTAAAACACATTACAGAAAATTATGGTCTGTGTACCAGTAATGAGCAAGCTGAAAAGGACAGGATTGAATGCATATCACTACGAATCTACAAATGCAACCTTATTTTCCACGTGCAGCAGTTGCATCACACTACACAACCAAAAATAAATGAGGAGCTCCTTTCCCTTCCTCTGTCATGGATGATCTGAGACTGGAGCAGAAGGACTTCCCTTCTCTCTGCTTCCCCAACGAAATCTTAAATTGATCAAGGCACAAATGCTGCATGAAGCACACAATGACATTTTTTTCTAAGTTCAGAAGATATCAGTGCCCCTTAGAGACCTCACTTCGGCTTCACGTTTGCAAATCCCTGTGATCTGTACAGGCACAAAATGACCATTAGACTTCAAAACAGGGGTAATGGGTTGGTATAATTCTAGAAGCTGAGGGCAGACAGCACTTCTGAAAACTACTTCTTTATATGTAGATGCATCTCAATTCTGGCACCTAGGTTTTAAAAACTAGGCTTGAGTTACAGCAAAAGAAATCAACAAAAAACACGACAAGATATGTATAATCTTCGGAAAAGGGAATAGACATTCTTAGTATCTGCCTGTTACTGGAAGCAACACAGCTTTGATCCTAGCTGCAGAAACTTCTAAAGATGAAATTAAGCACAATCCAAAGTACCAACACCACTCTTCTACTGTATCTCCAAGGTAGTTCTACTGACACTGATCCCGTTAGAGTAAACATATGGCTGGCAGCAGTGGAAGCTTCAGCTCAGACTCAGCATGTTTGCCTCAGCCATTGGGAATATTTTTGGCAACTAAACTTCTGCCAGTGTAGTTACACCATTATTGGTACGGGTACATGAGGTGGAACAATCACACCTTCAGCTGGATGGCAGACATACTCTGCAAGGCAGAATAAATGCTGGAGACCCAGCAATCAAGCAGCTATGAACGACAAAAAAAAGGAGACTGTGAGTTTGGGGAGGCCTTAGGCAAATTTTTGGACTGGTGAACGTCTGAGTTTCACTCCAAGAATGAGATATCTTTCCTTTTATTGGAAGCCATCACTACATAAAGTTTTATATTCTCCCCATACACACAGCTAATGAGAACTCTTGCTTATTACTGCTGTTGCTGGATAACCAAAATGTCACCTTCATACCTCCTTCTGGGTTGCCATTCCACTTCATACTCTCTAAAAGTGCAGATGGTCCATAAAAAAAAATGAAAAGCTCAATGTTTGTGACAGTCACATCTACCTTAACATCTTCCAGGTTCTTGGCTGGCATAATTCATCCCTTTAACACAGCAAAAGTAAATGCCCTCTTTCATACAAACTAGACTTTTGTTTTCCACAAAGCTTTCCCAAATCCTGGACACATGGTCATAGTAAATTCAGCCTTTGACTTTACCTTCTCTGATCCAATAATTGAGTGGCTAGATCAAACTTGAGTTTAAAACAACGTCATGACCAAGTCCAATTATCTAAGGATAAAGTCTAAGAGGAACCAGGGAGGGTTTGATCTCCAACCTACCACGTAGGGTTGTGGAAATAAAATCTGAAGCCCTAGAACTTTGTGAATTTGAATAAGTGGTGATCTTTGGCCAAGCAAAGCAACGAAGGTGAAAGAAGGGCTTCAAAACAAATATTTTCCCGCATTCCTAAAAGGCCTTTAGTTTAAAAAAAAAAAAAAAAAAAAAAAAAAATTATAATAAAACCTAAAGCAAGCTCTAAAAACTTCAGAAGCCAAGGGCACAAAGAAGTTCCAAGACAGTCAGAAGAGCTGTAGTACTGCATAAATTATGGGGAGAAAAGAAAACATTAACTTAATGACATCGGTTAAAAATGAAATCAGGGTGGATTTATTTATTTGCTTAAGCTACTACCCATTCTAAAATGTTTTTTCTCCCTCTCCTTTTTAATGGCTGCCTTCTTTTCCTTCAGCAATTTTGTACCAGTGATTATTCTGGAACAAAAATCTCACCTCATTGAATTGTAGCACTTTTAAAAGTTATGCAATATAGGAAGTAAGTTCAGTAATTGTCCATATTCTTGGGGGAAACCAAGAAATTGATAAAAGTGAGGGGCAATTTATGAAAAGAATGGCCGTTGAATCAGCCAGTCCATCTGTGAAGCTTTGTTCATTATGTAGATTACACCACTGACACATGGAAGGGACATTTCAACTTTGCAGGCTAGATGAAAGGAGTTAGGAGTGTTTTATTTCTCAAACAGAAAATCATATGGAGTGCCTCACAAGTTTACAAGGATTACTAATATGTTTTGCCTTTGACCTTTTGCATATACTTTTCCTTTTTTCAATCTCTAGACTAATTAGAGTGATAAAGCAACTCACATAGGTTGTGACTCATACAACCTTTAAGAGAACAATGCAGCACTACCCTCAGACAGGGAAACAGCTCAGATCACAACAGGCAATAACTTCAGGTCTGGGGATCATTCCCACGGATTCTTAGATACCAAGCTCAATAGCAAGGTCAGATTAGGTAAGTCTATTTTTAGACTGATTCTCTACCATTATATCCAAGTCCAAGCCTTCAAACTTGAAAAGTGCAAGTAAAAATGGCTAGCTTCATGTTTGACTTTTGCATGCATACCACTGGAAAAAAAACACTGTTGGTGATTTTGAGAAAATTCTGGCCCTGGGTGTGGCTGCCCAATGTCTTCTGCATGGAATTTGCCCAGAGATATCACCCAGACGAGATGCAACTCAGTTCTCAGAAAAGGAACGCAGACTGTAAGTACATTGTCATGCGTACAATAAAGATATAGCAACCTGGCCTTGTCGAAATAAAGATCAAAACTGGCTAACAACTTAATGAGCGATAAAACCCAATTGCAAACATTAACAGCAGCCCTAAGAACATCTCAGGTCTGTTTATCCAAGCTATTCTCCTGTCAAGTCATGGCAGGACAACTTTTCCTGCCATCTCCAACCAGACCATGCTGGACAACCTTGCGATCACTCCCCACCAAATGCACTTCAGGCCTTGGCATTCTCCTTTGGTTAGCATCCAGTTTCCCACCCTTGCGCTGCTGTGCCTGCACTAGTATTGTAGCCCACACGTTTGCATGTGATGTGCCAAGCACACCTGCTGCTCACTTTTCTCAACAGTGAATACATAGAGAAGTCTGTGTGCATGACTGCGAAAGGACGGAAGAACAAGTGTGCAATTGTTCTGAGGAGTAGAAGGTGATGAATTAAAAATGAGAGGTAGTGTTGAAATAAACTCAATACAATATGAAACAAATCAAGCTAAGTTACAGATATCGTTCTCTTTGCTATAAGTTTTCAGATGACAGCTCGCTCTGTGCCCCCCCCCCCCCCAGTTTCCATCCCAGCTGTTGAACCACCCACTTGCTGTCCTTATGTTCTGTGACATGCAGAGCAGATGCCAACAGTCCCACATCATAAAAGACTTCAACTCATGCAGAGCCTGAGTGTTCCCTGCTCAGCTGTCACAGCCGTAGCTTGTTGGGAGATGAACTGTAGATTTCTTTTGCAGAAATGCTGTATTTCTCCCAGTTTCTAAAAGAGCATTCATCGCCCTCTTAGGAAGAAGCAACTGGGCTAAGATGTCAAACCCACGCTTCTCTTCACATGCATTTACCCAGCTAACGAGAAATGAGGAATGCCTGACTGTATGCAAAGTCAAATTCCTCCAGAGATCAAGCACGCTTAGATCTGGCCATGAGAGTAACTAATAATATGCAAGTATTATGAACTATTTACAGACGTAACCCAACTGCAATAAAGCCAACGGTTTAACTCTGCCTGCTTCAAAGGCAAAGGGATTTCAGTGCATACTTGCAGCATAGATCACTACTAGGCTGGCTCGTCTCTCTGAGATAAGTTTAGTAGCTGTAGCCTGTACAGAACAAATCCCCAAACTCTATCTACTTGCTGCAGCAAATTCTGACAGTTCTCTGCTTCCCACTTTTTCTAACAGTTGTGCAAACCTAAATGTCATCAGATAAAATAGAGGTACTAAACTATATGACATATACAAACACTTTGAGGCGGACAGAAGGGCTGAAAATCATGAATCTTCTCTCTTGACCAACACAAGAGATAGAGGCTATGTCTCAATGACATTGTTAACTAAGCATAAGGAGCTGTACTAAAACATCCTACAAGCTCCTGCTCTTTCTAGACTCTGCCAGAAAGAACACACAAGAAATAACTCTGCAGCACTGTACTCTAAGAGGACACAATTAAGATGCTTTTGCATCTCTACTGCATGCTTACCAGCATGAGCTCTTTCTCTACAAGAACAAATTTAATTCAGCATTTGGAACACAAGAATGGAATCCAGAATTCCTGAGCACTGCAAGCCACTTGTCCCATTTGTTCAGCCATCTTGCACAAGCCACTTAATCCTTCTTCCTCTTTTTTTTTTTTTCTTTTTCCTTTTTTTTTTTTTTTTTATTTTATTTTTATTTTTCAGGCTGGTTACCTGAAATAGGGCCAGAAAGGCAAATGGGAAATTTCCAGTCCACTTCAATGGTGCCCACAAACTCATAGGCCTCTACATCTATATTTAGGCATTTAAATATAGTAGCGTGGGTTTGAGAGATTATTGAGCCCACAGCTGTCACTGATCTCAGAGAGGAGAAAGGAAGAACAAATCTCTGGTTCAGAAAGTTTCTCTCTTGCAGACTATTGCCAGCCCGGAAGGTAACATCAAGGGAAGTACCATGTGCTATAGATTCCTCCTCACACAGCTGCTGTCACTAAAGCCAGACACGAGGCAGTACTACTTGAGTTACTGGGATGACTCAGTACAGCTCTCTCTGTTCTTTCCAACAGAATCAAGTCCTAATGATTGCAAGCCACTGCAAAAGCACTGTCATGTACCCTGATAAATGGTCTCATCATCACTGTGCAGGCTTGCCACAGAGAAACCAAGCAAAGTCTCACAGAAATAAAGAGAAGCACTGCTCTCTGAAGACAGTCCAAATGGACTGGCGTTCTGCAGCATCCCCACTTCATCACCAATGCAGAAGTTCATTGAACTGATACACTCAACAGTCAAAGCTACGTCCCCAGTGCCAGAACCTCAGGTAGGCAGTTAGGGAGGAAAAGCAGTAGGTACACCGCTGGCATCACTTCATTGCCACTAGAACCAGCAAAGCAGAAAAGCAGTGTGCAGAGGTATGGAAGGAAAGAGACAGGGCTCAAACTTGATTCATTTTTCCTATTTTTCAAGGCAGAGAACACATAGCTTCCTTGCACGTGTCTTTTCATTTATGTCATTGGGAATTTCACTAAATGGTTTTAATTATGGAAGCTAAGGTAACCTATATTTCTATGATGTCATGCTTCATTTTGAGGACTCAGAAGGCAGAATGCATCTGCTTTTTGTGCCTTGGATGGTCTCTAGACAAAGAAAAATTATCAGAAGAAAAAAGCACGTGTTGTTCCTTACTGTCTTCCCATAAAGTGTTCCTTTGGGTTCATCACAGCCTTCAAGGTCAGTTTAAGATCTCTTCTGCATTTCTGAATCTGCTGCCCAACTTCAGCAGCAGAAGAGAGTCCTAAATGGCTGCCTGGTACTCTTCTACAGCTGCTTGACAGACAGTTTAACTACCATGAACCTTCTCTTGGATCCTCATGCTTACATTTTCAGATTTACATTCAAAACAATTTACAGGCATCATTCCTAAAGAGGACTGTGGAATTGTAATTATGGTAGGTAGAAATCACCAGTAAGATATGCAAGTGTTATATGAAGCACTGAGTCTCAAAACTCAACAGAAAATCATTCCAGCATTATTTGTGCATCTGCAACCCAAAGGTGAGGTTGCAATTTACTCCTATGTTTGTTCTCCTTTACCTGCTTTCCTCAAGCTCTAACACAGAACACACACCAACTGACATCTGTCTCAAACAGAAACAGGCTGCATTTTGCAAATAATAGATGAGACACTAACATATTCAGGTAGAAGTAACAATGACAGTTTGTAAAACTATATTTGCCTACATACAGTGGAGTTCTACAGAAACTCTTCTCCTTGAATCTGTCTACAGGAAAACTCTGGACAATGCAAATCCTCGTTGCAATAACATGTTCTACTTCTGCCATTTTAGAGAAAGGAAGCAGCAAGAATCCTATTAGAAACAAAACAATAATGTGCTCCCTCCTGAAAGGGACTCCGGGAGTTGATGGACTAGGAAAACCAAGATCTTGCTGCTTTTTCTAAACTGCTTGTGTTCTACACCATGTCATTTTCATGGCCACATCATCCACAACAGCTAAATCACAGCAGTTCCTGGGTATGCCATGACTTGTGGGAGGGAGAGCACTTCAAAGAGCTGAAAAAACCAAAGCACCTCCTACCTGAGTTCACAGGAAGCTAGCAGAGCACAGTGGTAGGTAGCTTTGACCAACCACACAAAACAGACAGCAGGCCAGCTGCCCGAGTTCACATCACTGAGCCATCCCATTTCCTGCTAGCAGGGGCAAAGCCTGCAATTCTACTCCCTAGCTCAGGAGAAGAGGATGCTGCCACAGGGAAGGGAGTGCAGGGAAGCAAATCAAACCACATGCCCATCTGGAACATGACCTCTGGGTAGCAGTGCACAAGCTGCAGCAATTTCACCTTGTCTGATGTAACCCTGCCTTCCAGCAGGGATGAAAGGAGCAGTCTTGCGATAGGATTGGCTTTGTGATAGGCAGATTGGATTTCACACTGACCTAGTTCTACTGAGGCAGAAAAAAAATTTATCATGAATGGAACAGTGATGGATGTTCCCCCATTCTTGTACAAAAGTTTGTCAGCTGATTTGTCCTTCAGTTAAACACACCTGTGTTGGTGTGGTTTTTTCCATTTAAAAATAACAAATGATCTTCTGTATCATGATCTTTTAGCTCCTATTGCGTATCACACTCTCCTCCAACAGCCAGAGTAGGAGAAGTCACAAATGAAATCCTGAAGAAAAAGAAAAAAATCTAGCAGTTCTTGAGAGTGAAAGTCAGGACTTGTGAAAATACTTGGGCAACATCCCAAGAAAAGGGCAGAAACTTAGAACAACTAAACAAAGGAGAGTAGGATCTCATCCTCCATTGGTCTTCAGAAGACAGTGAGAATACACAGAACTGTGGTCCCAAAGCAGAGGGTGTGAAGAATGGCCTCCTTGAGAAATTTGGGAGCGCTGCCCAAGAACCCACTGCCAACTGAAAGGAGATGGAACAAGAAAGGTAATCTAGCTACAGACCAGTGAATACCAGCTTATTTTTGAACCTGTTCTACAATAACTGAAAGCCAAAATGCACCCAGCAGGAATGGGTGGCTCTGGTACTTGCATCACTTGGCTGCAATTGCCGTAATGCATTGTTTCATTCCCTCTGACAAACTAGAGATACTTGCTTCAGGAAATAAAAGCGAGATCAAGTCAGTCACAGTCTGTGAAACCCATGAAATCCAACCTGAACTCAACCACTTTTTAATGTATACATGGGTAGAGGCTTATTGCTCCACTCCACAAAAACCCCACTGCTGTGATCAGTAAGTGTTCTAAACTCTGAGCTGATCAAGGGAGAGAAGGGCCATACTCTGCCCCATCTGTTAAGTTCTCATTTTCTCATAAGGTGTATGTTCAAAATGCTGAACCATTAATTTCCCTGGTGTTCATTTTTCCCTCAGGAGAATAATCTGTTTCTGTGAGCCCGATTTATATTGATTCAAGTTCCAGATTGTGCAGCTTCCCTGGAACACCTCATTTTACAGACTAGAAAGGACAGACATTGATTTCCTTGTCTACCCCTTGCAATCTCCTCAGCTGAGAACACAATTCATGCCTTTTGCTGATTGTTTTTATGCAATCAAATCAAGACAGATCTATAAAACATTGACAGGCAGATGAGGTGACTGCTAGTGTTATAGCATCGACTGCAGCCAAGCACTAGCAAACAGCACACAACTTGTGAATTTACCTGCCACCTCAAGGCTTTACCCCCTCACCTCTCCATCATCTCCTCCTGTAGTGCTACTAAAGTGTGCACAGCTGTTACAAATTGCACATTTGATGTCCCTAAAGCATGGAAGATGCACCACGAGCTCTCAGGGTTCCAGCCAGCCCCAACAGTTTACTTGCCTCCCACGTCAGCATTAAACAGTTTAAACAGACAAGAGGAGTATGTAGAGAGAAGCTGCTCCTTGCACTGGTTCTATCAAGCTGGAGATCTTGAGGCAAAGATCCTGGGAACGTCTTTTTCCTTTACTTTGCCCTACAATCAGCCCACTGACCCTTCCTGATTAAATATAAAAGCCACACAAGTGGTACAACGTATGAATTGGGAGTGCAGCTTGCTTATTGTGAGCAGAGGGCTTCCCACGAGGCCAGTGGAAGGAACCAGGAGTTTTTTTTTCTGCCCCAGCAGTCTCCCACAGCCCAGAACGACTGCAGTGTCCCACAAAGAGATCTAGATCTGACTCTATACTGGTGTCATTGATGTCAGAACTGGGCCAGTGTGTACAAACAAATACAAAGTAGTTTGTTGCTATGCCACAATGGCAGCAGGCTCTTTTCTGTATTTATGCCTGCAAAACGTTTCCCCGTGGGACCAGAGTGCAGTCCAGGAATCGGTGACAAACCTCCTTTAAACGCATTCAGAAATGTATTTTTAGGAATAAGGCCAAGAAGTCAACGCAACTTCCTCCTTGTTAAAAGCTAAAATTAAAATGTAGAAGTGTCTGACAGGCTGGGAAAGAAGAAAAAACTGAAAGTGTTCATCAGCTCAGCAGCTGGAAAAATGACTACTGGTACAAATAAAACTGTTAGAACTCCGTTAATATTTTAAAGACTGTGTGGCTGGAAAAAAAAACAATTTTTTTGTTAATGTGAGGGATTTACAGCTGCTGGAGAATCAGGTTTCCATAAAAACCTATCTACTGTTTAATGCCACTAAGAGCCTGGAAAATTAACTTCTTAAATATTTAACATTTATAGATGCTTACTCACTAAAAACCCAACAAACCCATAAAGGAGATGTGATAGCTACGGCAGCTATTTTATTCCTTTCAGTGTCAGACGCACGATGTGGGTGACTTGTTTTCTTTCTAACGAGAACACCATTCTTCTCCTTAGCCCCAGCCAGCCCCCTGTTGCTACTCCCTAACAGACAAGAGGGGGCTGGCTGCAAGACTGAGTGTGGCAGTCGGTGCCATTCCAGCTCTCTGACTGCCCTCTCAACACTGAGACCTCAGGATGCTTTAATGACTCCTCGTTGTCTTAAGGGACAAAGCAGGCCTGGTTTTCTCAGATACCTATTTTTCATTTCCAGAGGAAGCCAAGGGAACCTGCAGATGCTCTGAGCCTCAGCTCAGGTGCTCCAGGTCACACATTTAAAAGGGAGGTCCACACCACCAGAGTGAAAACATTAATTTTCTGCAGGTTCTCACAGGAGCACGTAAAATTTCTGGAGTATTTGTTTTTAGAACTTTAAGTCATCTTCAGTAAAGCTAAATGTCAGTTTTAACAAGTTACCAAAACCTCCTCTCAATTCCAGTGCCAACACAACTCATCCTTCATTTCTTCAGAACAGTTTAGCAAAATTCGACCTTTGCTATTCGGTACAGTTCTGGCTGCTTTGTTAGAAATGATAAACAGCCGATTTGTTCTTTTGTCTAGAAGTGAATAAAAGTTTGAAAAAGAAAACAATACTGTAAACACAGCCCAGTGATGAACTCCCCATTTCTCAAGGAAATCAAAGAGAATCCCTACAGACAAAAGACATTCTCCCTGAAAGACTCAAATGCAGGTTGAGGTATGCATGTTGCTCCCGAAGTAACGCCTCTTATTTGTTTCTATGGAAACTACAACAGCTACAAAGAGCACAATAGCACTAATTGGTAGCGCAAATTCTCGGCTACTAAACACTTTTTCAACACAGTCACCACCATTAGCTACGCCTTCTCGCCAGCAATGAACAAGAGCCTGCATGCTGCGCTCATAAAAATCTGCACCAGCAGAGGCAACCCACTGTTTCACAGCTGCTGTGATGGAGCTGTCACTAGGAAAATGTTGCCCATGCAGCCCATCTTTCATTGGCCTCAGCAGATGAAAGTCAGAAGGTGCCAAACCCAGACCATACAGTGGGTGTGGGAGGGCAGTACAGCCAAGATCGGCAATGTGTTCCATGATCTTCAAACTGGGAATGGGTCTGGCATTATTGTGTTGCAAGAGAAAGGCTGTCTTCTTCTCCAGCCCAACTCTTGAGTTCAAGCCTTCAGCTTAGTCAGTGTGATGATCTAGCAGTCAGAGTAACTGGTTTGTCTGATTCCTGGAAACCCAGAAGGATCACCCTTTTCCTGACTCAAAAGACACTGAACACCTCCTTACCTGCTGAAAGCTGTATCTTCCACTTTTTATTTCATAGGGAATTCAGTAATTGCCATTCCATAATGTAACACAATGGAAAACACAGCAATGACAGCAAAGTAGCAAGATCCTAGGCTGCAGCAAGTGAGAGCTCAAATGCAACAGTCATAGGCACAGAAGTAGCACAAAGAAGCTGCTTACCTTTGGAAGACATCAGGAATGCAGGGATCTCCAGCAAGATGCCCTCACCTCCACTGCCAACCCTTAAATGAGGTCTGGGAAGGGGTGGATCCTGGCTCCATCCCTTCTGGTCATTCAGCTGCACTGCATGCACCTGAGCTCCACTGGGTTGGCCCTGCCTTCTCACCAGGTGCTCAATCACTGCTTCAGGCTGTGACAGCACTTCTGCTACATATGGACTGCTGTTTTGGCTCTGGACTGTAGTGTTCATACCACATCACAATTCAGGAAACTGTCACCTTCAGCTTCATATACATTCAATAAGTTCTGACCATCTTGCTTTATCTATTCCTGCATCAGCGTTCATGGGACCCACCTGGCACACACTTTGTGATATTCTAACACTGCCACCATTGTTTCCAATGCACTGAAGCTGATATTCAGCTCCAAACACAGTTCTCTGGTCATCATTCATTCATTCACACAGATGAGCTAATCAAGACATTCTTCATGATCTGACAGCTATGCATGGCTATCCATAACATGACTCATCTTCTGCATTGCTGTTGCCACTGCTGTAACACATCACCCACCACCTCACTGTGCTACATCTACTTTGGTCTCCATAAACATCCAGCAAGTGTCAATGGGTGCAGCTTTCTCCAGATGAAGGACTTCAGTTCTTCACCTCTGCTTCATACACACTTCCATGTCAGGCTCCATTGTATCAGACTGATCTTCTTCTGCCATTCCCC